>NW_007248564.1:134693-199029 GCF_000164805.1 Carlito syrichta | reverse complement strand
ACTCCAGTCTGGGCGACAGAGTGAGACTCCAACTCAAAAAAAAAATACCTGTGCCAGAGTTTCCCCCACCCCACCCCCACAGGAAGGCTGGAAGGCCCCAGACCGCCAGGACCCCTCTGAGACCTCATGCTGCAGAAGTGAAGCCTGGAGCAACTGGAAACGGTGCAGACATCAGCTCACGGGAAATCCGCATGAAGAAAACTGGTAAGTAACACTCCCCACCTCGTGCGTTATCACTGGGATGTTCCGTTTGGACAGAGACTTCCACCCCGTCCTGTGTCACTGGACTGGCTCTTGCATAAGACTTATCCTCCTAAACAGACTGTGAGCTCCTGACAGATGGCGGATGAGCATTCCTCCCTGGGAGACCCAGTCGCAGCCTGACACGAAGGTCCAGTTCGAGGGCTGGGTCAGGGATGACCCAGTGGAGCTGAACAAGTGGTTCTCAATGGATGCTTACAGGACACAAACCGCCTCCGTACCACGCCATGAACTTAACAACACACATTCTAAATCACATTATGCAAGATGTGAAGTATTTCCAGGGCACAGAATACTGGCTCACATTAACAGTAACCAGAATACACCTTGTGATTTCTTCACCGCCGGAGTCTCAGACTGTCATTAAACACATGGGACACCACACAATTCAGCACAAATTCAGACATCTGCGAAAAATCTGAAATGGGAGTGTGAGTTAGACCAAGGCACCATGTGTGTGGTGTGCAATATGTATCTACACACACAGCTGGAGCCCAGGGTTTAAAATAGCAACAGGAACATCTGGTGCGGGAATGTGGCTGCTCCCTGGATGAGTGGGCTTTAAATACCAAGCTATGTTAGGTGCCCTGTGGGGGCCAGGGAGCTTATAAATTGCAGTTTGTCCAAAGTTAAGGTTGCATTATCTACTATTATTCAACAGATACTTATTGACTAATGTATGGGGCAGGAGTATTTATAACTGTTCATCTGGAGTCAGGCATTTCTCCATGGTTATTATCTTAAAATGTAATCTTTCCTACATTCTTTTAAAGGAGCCCGGCATTATGCAACTACACGTCACATGACCCAGCATAGCACTGTTGTTATTTTCTGGGAACATTTTTTTAAAATGCTATACAAGGAAAACATTCCAGTTTGGTGTGAGATTGCAGCAGATCCTTGCATCAACGTCAGTCAGCTTACTGAGAGTTTCTTGAGGCCCTTATGTGAGTTTATCAACATACTTTTATGAAAAGTGAACCCGGGGAGGCATCAGAACTCCACTCCATAAACATCCAGGAGAGACTTGGCTTCATTCCCGCGGGGCTTGGCTGTGAGTTGCTGGTGGTGAGGGAGAAATGAGAGTGGGTGAGTCCGAGAATGGGCCCCAGACTCCACGTATGAGCAGTGAACACGGTCCCTGGAAGTGCCAAGGCTTCCCATCTTCACATCATACCCTGTGCTGGGGGGAGGCGCTGAGGAGGAAAGGAGGGAGGGAGGAATGCGTTTCATCAAGTTGTGTTAGGGGAGGAGACTGGCTCTGTGGACACATCTGTAGGATACGCTGGCCGTCCCCCTCCACACTTGCCCTGATTTTTTCAATGTCCTGAAATAGCTCTCAAATATTTCAACGTTGGCTAAATTTGATGAGAATTCTTCACAAGAACGGGGTCCCCGTTTTTCACCATGGCAGTCTCACTCAAAGTCTGCTGTGTGTTTGAGGGGTTGTGGGAAGCTCCCTCTCTCAGCCTTGTCTCTGTGGTTTGGAAACCATGGGTCGTTTCTCCACTGTCCCATAATCATGTTTACCTGTTGACCTGCAGACTGGTTAGACGAGTTCCAGACTCTAGTCATTAAAACATTCTGTTTGAGATGTTTTATTGCCACCAAGGCTTCTGTGGCAATAAAAACTGAAAGCTAGATTCGTAGGAGCATTTTCAACAGAGATTTGTATAGCATTTTGGAAAAATTTCTAAAAGTTAAAATGTCTGTTGCATATATGGTTGGAGGCTTGATGGTGTTATGTGCTTCAAAATATCTCTAACAGCCCATCTACTTTTTTTGCATGTACTTGTCAAGGACGCAGAACTATGAGTTACAAGGAACTGTGGAGAAAATGGAAAAACGTACCCTCACGTTCAAGGAGCCCTCAGGCTGAAGTTGCTCCCCAAGTGCAGGTGGGTTTGACCATCAACTACCTAGGAGGGCCCAGGTGAGCCCCAAAGGAGCTCCCTTATGGGCCCCTAGGCATAATCCCTCCTCTGGGTTCCTGGAGTCCCTTGAGGGCTTAGGGATCTTTTCTAAGGGTCAGCAAGGCTGAGGCAAGTCTAGCAAGGAATTTACTTTTAATGCTGTCAACTTGATCTAATCCCAAAGATTTAATGTGAGACTTCACATAATTCTAGGTTTCAGTTCATAGCAGTTCACACTTGGGAAGATTTTTTGTTCTTATGGAGCCATATTTTATGTTAAAGTTAATTTTTAACTGTCTTTTTCTGCTGGTATCATCCTCACTTCATAGTTCTGTATATCTCCCCAGATGCCACGAGAACTTTGGGAACATAAAAAGAAAACAATTGTAATACAGTCCTACACTGTCACCTACTTGCTTTATTTACCAGAGTAGATATTTATTAACTCCACTTTTACTAGTTTAAACACAGAACTCTAACATGGATTGTGGTGGACCTCACATTAAGATCCTTAATAATCAATTTTCAATAGAACAGACCCAAAGACAAAGCCCCAGGACAAACCAGAAATCTTCTAAGTTGGCGCTCATCTATCAGGTGGCATTGTTCTACCAGCTTTGAATTCACTTAAGTGCATTATTTCAAATCCACATTTCTTCATCTTGTTGAGGAAACCAAAGCCAGACCCCACAGATGAGCTTGGCAGAGCTTTTTGTTTTGTCCCTTTCTCTTATGGGACTTTCCGAATCATCTTTATTAAACTAGAATTGCCCACAGACAAACAGCAAGTTCCCTGAGCTCCAGTCTCCATGATGACTTTTCCCATCTTGAAAACCAGGATACCTGTCCAGCTCTCTGCTGCTTCTATTTCTTCTCATTCTTCAAGAGCCCAAAAGGATGGCCCCAAGAGCTTCACAGTCTCATTTCTAGGATCTCTAAGGTCACCTGAGTCTAACAGCGTATTCTTTCTCCCAGAAGCAGGTATCACCTATTACTTTCTATTTGAGATTTCTAGCACCTCGAGTTTGCTCTGTCCTTTCAGTCGGAACACCATTTTACGTAAAGAAGATGAAAAAAATAGTATAAATTGAGTCATTCTGACTTCTTCTCCATCTGTTAACATCATACCATCTGCCCTGGCTTCTTGCACTAAACAAAATGAACCAACACAGGAAGTCTCGGATGATTCTAGACTAAAGTACTATGGCCCTAGAAGCAGATAAAAAGAATGCAATACAAGGCTTTATGAACTCTTAAGGACAAAATATGGGCCGGGGCTCCCCACAGACCCCAGACACAAGGGCAGTCTGGCCTCCCACTCCAGCCCTTCCCCAGGTCCATGCCAACTACTGCAGCTCAAGATGGGGACGAGAAGGGTGGGAGACCCAGGAAAGCCCCCCAGGGACACATGGGCGGGACTCAGCCAGCTCCCTCACCTTCCCCATGTGAAGCGGAAGCTGCTGAGAGGCAGGAAATCCTTTGCAGCCCCTGATCCCAAGCAGAGCTCTGCTGCATCTGGGTGAGGGGTGAAGAGGCAAGCCATTAGCCTCCAAGATGTCACTGCGAGTCCCCAGGAGGGAGGTTGGTGAGCTGATATTAGGTTAATAATAGGTTAAGTAGATGAAATTGCAGAAATACATTCCAACAGAAGGCAGAAGAAAAGACAAGGGAACAAAGACAAACAGACCTGGCCACCTCAATAACCCCACAAAACATAAGTGGACTACTTGTTCCTATTAAAAGGCAGAGATTATCAGACTAGATTGAAAAAAAAACAAAACCCATGGAGATGTCACCTTTCAGAAACCACTTTAGAGACAGCCTGGCAGTGCCCTGGGCAGGAAGACACCCTCCACACACAGCACAGCATGTGGCTCTAGGTATTCACCCAGGAGAAATGCAAATGCATGTCCATGCCAGTCCCATAAACTAGAGCTTAGTTACTCACTGCTGGGATCAAAAAGCAACCAATCAACTCACCATTAGGCCCTTACTGCCTGTAGATTGGTCCTTAATACTGACCAATCAGAACAGCTACAGCTCACGACTAGTGCTAGCCAATCAGCTTGGATTTAAGCCTATATAAGGTTTTCGGCCCCAGACAGCCCCTTCAAGTTCCCTCCCACCGTGTGAGCTTCTCTGTCCTCTCAATAAATCCTGCTTTCTCACCTAAAAAAAAAACAGACTTCATCATAATGAAAACAGAAACTGAAAATACTGCCAATGTCCATCAGTCATGAATGGAAAAGGACACTGTAGAGTCCTTGCCATGGCATACTACTCAGCAACAAAGCAGCAACCACTGATGTCCTGTGACCTGGGTGACTCTCAGGGTCACTATGCCAAGTGAGGGACCCTGACACAGAAGAATGAGCCCCACATGACTCCATTTATATGACATTGTAGAGAGGCAAAAGCCAGAGCAGCAGCTGCCGGGGGCTAGAGGGCAGGGGTTGTTGGATGGATAGAGGTGGGGGGAAAAGAATTTTGTGAGGGACTGGAAATGTTCTATCTTGGTTACATCTTGCATGTCACTAATCAAATTATATACCAGAAAAAGGGGACTTAAACTGGATAAGAATGATATCTTAATACATAAAAATACTTCATGTCGTTATTTCATTTTATTTATTTTTTAGAGCAAGGTGTTGCTCTGTCTCCCAGGCTGGACTGCAGTAGTGTGATCATAGCTCACTACAACTTCCATCTCCTGGGCTCAAGTGATCCTCTGGCCTCACTCTCCTAAGTAGTTGGAACACCAGGTGTGCACCTCCATACACAACTAATTTTTAAAGCAGTTTTTGTAGACACAGGGTCTCACTGTGTTGTCCAGGCTGGTCTTGAACTCCTAGCCTCAAGTTATCCTCTTGCCTTGGCCTTCCAAAGTACGGGGATTATAGGTGTGAGCTATCATGTCCAGACTTTAATTATATTATTTTTAAAATTTAGTGTGTTTTATCTTTTGCTATCATGTCAATGTTTAAGAAACGCTTTTAATTGGCTGACTATGAGGTGGTTATTTGCAGGCACTGGTTCTCTCAGAGGAGGACACTGTACATGTTTCTTTTTTTAACATCCTGTGTGAAATAATCTTTCTGCAGAAAGTTAACAAGTGAACACTTTTGTCCATGGCTCTTACTATGAAAAGGGAAACCGAGGCTGAGCTCCCCGCAGGAGAATCTCCTTAGGATGAGAACTGGAAAGAAGAAGCAGGCATTCGTCATTTGCACTATTTCCAGAGATTCCATGATGGCATTTTCAAGTGCCATTGGCTTCGGTGGGAGTCAAGCTTGAGTTTTCCAGGTGAAAGTCCTTTCTGTCCTGCTGGGCCACCTGGAAGTTACAGGTGCTACAAGAGACCCATCCCCAGAATCTGGAGCTAGGGGGTCAAGCTGTCAATCATCCGAGCTGGTACAGGCACAGCTCTCAACACTCCAGGCCCTTGCCTCTGGGGTACTTCCTTCTACTTTCTCTCATCCTTCCTCCACATGACATGTCAACTTAAAAAAAACCACCCATTTAAGGAGAAAAATAGAAGGATCTTCAAAGAATCAAGAAGAAGCATCTGTCACACACGAGCTATCCCCAAATCAAACCTGACCATAATGATTGGGTTTTCTTGGAGCAAGAGAGACATTTTAAATGTCATCAGAGTGCTGGTCTTGTGGATAAGTAGCGATCCCGTGGAGAAAGGTCAAGGTCTGTCACGTTCAGATTAAAAGTAAGATACTGCCAAAATATGCTCTGTGGTTTGGAAAGGTAATTTATGGAGTAAGGAGCTCTTTCCAAAGCACATAATTATTCCTTCATTCCCTCTTTAAACTGAATGATTTTCTTTTAACTAATCTCTTCTGACCAGAACAGACATAATCCTCTTCATACAGTGTCCATCAATTTGACATCTGGTCTACCTCATTCCCCAATATTATAAAAAGCATGTCTCTAGACCAGAGAAGAGCCAGATTCCATTTCAATTTTTTTCTGTATCTGAATTAAAAAGCCTATTATTTCAAAATCATCCCAATAGTGTAGACCAAGCACCTGTCACCAGTCCTAGCCAAATTCTTTTCCTCCTCACTAGGGGGGGAAAGAAAAAAAAAGGAAAGCAAGACAAATTGTGCCTGCATAAGTATCTCTTCCAGGTCATTTAGTGCACCTGGAACTCAGCCAGCAGAGATACCCAGTGCCTGGACCCCTTGCTCCATAGCCGTTTTCCTAACGATGACTTGCTGTCGAGACCCTGTTTCTGCAGTTCTCACAGCCAGAGAGCAATGGCAGCAATGAAGAGTCACAGGTGCTCTGACAGTGGCATATATGACACAAAAGCACCATCACAGTTGTCCCCACCCAGACCATCAAGAGATGGGATCAACCATCATTCTGAGTTCAAACTCTGAGTTCTGAATGTTAAAATGATGCCACACTCCCCAAAGGGAAGCACGCCAGAACAAATCCAGGCTTTATCTCACAGATGCGAAGTCTATTTTCCAGTTTTAAAAAAATATGCTTGCAGCATGAGATGGTGGAAAAAGCAATTCGTTATCTGAGCTTCCTTGTCTGCAGGGTGGGACCCATCTCCTATCCCAAGGGGCTTTGTGAAGACTTACTAAGATCACACCTAGTGCCTGCAGTAAGTAGTAAAGACATTTTAGTTGAGTGTGGGTCAAGTCAACTGAAGAATCACCAGTTCAGAGTTTTGGAGTAGAAAGTTTTACTTCTCATACAAGCCCAGTCTCCATGAAGCCAAGTGCAAGTGCTTTGAGGGAAAGAAAGGTAAGCAGGAGTGTATGCTGAAGAGGTGGGCGGAGTATGCATATCCAACAAGCTATAGAGTAATCATGAATATTCATGAAGGGGAAACCTGTGCACAAATTACTGAGCCTTGTGCTTCTTCAGGGTGGCATGTTCAAAAATGGCAGTCTTAGCATGATCCCAGGGTGGAGTTTTCAGTCCTCTGACATCAAAGGTGATGCAGAGGACATGGACACCCCACTGTGCATCCTCCTGGAGGGGTCCAGAGATGGTGGCCAGTTTTCAGGAAGGGATGCACTGGGAAGCTGGTGGGCTATCACACCAAAACTGTGAAGAGGGAGGGGAGCCCAGATGACTGACTGAAGGCAATGATGGGATGCGTTGCCATGTCTGGTTTCCCAGAGCTAGGCCCTGCTTGCCCCTCAGGAGGGAATCCTGGCTTTGGGTTAATAAGGAAGGGGCATGCTGAGGCATGCCAACCTTCCACTCCATCTTGGCCAGGAACTCAATTGCTAGGGTTTCCCTGAAGTCTCCTTGGCCAAGATAGGGTTCCGTGGGTGGGTTGAGGGGGTGCGTAGGACTTTATTTTATTTCTATATCTCAGTCAAACCCAATCCTTTTCCGACTTACACATGTCTGTCTTGGTGCAACAGATTTCAGTAAAGTCAGGGGCTTGACAGACATGGCTACTCTCACTCTGGCATGTGTGATGCCCATGCTCTTGGGGAACAAACTAACTTGCATGAGTCTCGTGTTCCTCTTTCATAAAAAGAGAATATTCTGAGCTGCAAGTCAGTGACAAAGAAGAAATAAATTAAATTAAAATAATAAAATTTAAAAAATGGAATGTTAGTACCTACCTCATTGGGTTGGTGGGAAGATTAAGTATAATAATGGCTGCAAAGCTTCAGCATGGTGCCTGCCATAGTGGAAGGGCTTAACGAATACTGGCATACTTGCAGGATGGCCAGGGCATCTTCCCCCCAAAACAGCAATATTAACTGACAGACCAGTGTTATGTGACAGGGCTTAGTCACTCAAGGAAGATGAGAGAATTTAGGTCACCTGGTGACTGAACTAGTCTACATGCAAAGAAATCAATTTATTCAGTAGACCTTAAGAACAGGAAAAAATATCTGAAAAGTCTAAAAAGTGATTTTCATTTCCAAAAATTTTATAGATAAACTGGACATCCTACATCTTCACAACATGCTGGGTGAAATATATCAATCATCCTTTTAAGTATATAGCCTAGTTCACAAAACCCACCATGGTCAGAAATAAAGGGGCTAAACACCAGAAAGGAAATTCTAGACCTCAGCAGCCCTGGAGTGAGGATGGGGTCAATGGGTTTGGGGATCAATAAATCAAGGATTTGGACTCTAATGTTTGCAAAGGACTAGGATCCTTAAGGGACTGGAAATTAAAACTGAAACTCTAACCTACAGATGGGACCCTCTAATGGTTCTCTTCAGTAAAAGGGTATACTAAGAAAAAGCTCTTTGAACTGGGCACAGTTGTTTACACTTGTAATCCCAG
Organism: Carlito syrichta; assembly: GCF_000164805.1. NCBI lineage: Eukaryota > Metazoa > Chordata > Mammalia > Primates > Tarsiidae > Carlito > Carlito syrichta. The sequence continues at coordinate 190,564 of NW_007248564.1, read as the reverse complement.
CACTTTGGGAGACTAAGACAGGAGGGTCATTTGAGGCCAGGAGTTTGACAGTCTGGACAGAACAGCAAGACCTAATCTCTACCAAAAATAAGAGTAAAACCCTTCTTGGAAAGAAAGATGGCAAGCATGCTTGTCCATCTTGCAATGGTCTCCAAAGTGAAAAGAAAAAATTATCCCCTTAAAATTTGTTAAAAAATAGACCTGTTATCGTCTGGGATTGGGGTTCAGATTTTTATCATTTTATATAATAACCAACTGTCACACTTAATAAGGGAAAGTTCTTTGTAGAAAAAACATCAGCTAATAATGTAAAAGAAATGATGGAATTAGAAAGTCAGCTTTCCATAACACTGTTGGAATTATTGATTCAGACAAGGATTATCAATTGTTATTAAAATCATTATGCTTACAACTGAAGAAAAAAGTAATCTACAGAGTGCCAAAGTAGCACCACACATATTGTTTTCTAGTCAAGTGGGGGACAGGAAGGGAGATTAAGAAAAATAGACCCAAAACTTGGGAACAACTGCGTGTCCTTTCAAAGTTATACTGAGCATGTCTACCATGCACACCCCCCACTAGGATGATATAATTCTCTAGGGCTGTGTTCTTGGCTGATTCACAATTTACTATTGATTCAGATATCTTATAACTGTGTAAGGGCAGATGTTAAGCTGTGGAAAATTGTTTCACTGCAAATGATCCTTTTCTTATAGCAATGCAAATGAACTTCGTCTGGTAGCGATGCAAATGATGTGTCTCTGATAGAAAAGATAACACCAAAGTTTACAGTTTCACCATCTTATAAAACAATAACCTATCTTGCATCTAATTTAGAAATCTTATCATAGCATTATTTCTTTCAGTGACTCCAAATACATCAGTCTTTTCTATACCCCTTTGAATCAACATTGCCATAGTGTTCCCAATTAATAAGTTAAATAAATCTGTGTCACCATCATACTCACTTCATATTAGTATGAACCATGTTTTTAACTCTTGGAAGATCATATTTGGCAAAGCAAAGTCTTATCATGGAAATATCAGCCAGTCATCATCTTAATTCACATTAAGTCACCCTTAGCATTAGACAGTTGTGTCTCCTGATTTGATGAGCTACGTCACCTTGGATGTAGTTTAAAAAAATATGCTTGACTCGAATCTACTGAGACATTAGAATTAACCTCCAGTTTGAATAAAGTGGGGACTATGACAGATTAAAAGATATTTAAGGACATAATGACCAGATGAAGTTCATAATTCTACATCAGGTCCTGGTTTAGACAATCCAACTGTGAATAATGCTTAGGACAAGTGGAAAGATTGAAAATGGACAGCATATATGATAAGATGAAAGTGGAATTATGTGAAAAGACGCAGGTAAGTAGCAAAGAAAAGCAGATAATAAAACATTATTACAATCTCAATTTAGTAAATATAATTAATATTGGAAATATAGATATATAAAAAGAAAAAGACCTAGACTGTATACACTGAGGTATTAACAATGGTGACCTCAATAGTTTCATTTTCTTATTTTTTCTCTTGTGTTCTAACTTCTAGATGCATGTTTCATATTTTGTAATAATAAATGCTGTTAAAATAATAAATGAAAACAAATACATTGAATCTATTTGAGTAGTCTGAAACCATTTAAGCTGAAATTTGTTTAAAAGTAATCTGAGGATGTATTACAACTCTGAGTCTCAGGGCAAAAATAATTACAAAATTTTTTAGATAGGCACACACTCCAATTCTGCAGTTTCTCTGCAAATATATTCTCACTAAAGATGAACTCAATTCAAAATAGTAAAAATACAAGAGTGAAAAAAAATGATGGCGCTTTAAGCAAAATATAAGGAAGCAATGCTGGGTGAGTACATTCTTGTAACCTGAGAAACCACTATCCTTTTTAGAGCACTGAGATGTCAAAACAAATGAACACCTTGAACAGGCATACCTCAGACATATTGCAGGTTCCATGCCAAACCACCCCAAAAAAGTGAATCTCACAATAAGGCGAGTCACACAAATTTTTTGATTTCTGGATGCATATAAAAGTTGTATTTAAATCTCAAAATTCATCCACTGTGACCAAGTAGGCTTCATCCCCAGGATGCTGGGCTGGTTCAGCGTTCACAAGACCATAAATGTAATTAATTACATCAACGGATGTAAAAACAAGAACCCCATGGTTATATCATTAGATGCAGAAAAAACTTTTGACAAAATCCAGCATCTCTTCTTGATTAAAATCCTCAAACGCCTAGATATAGAAGGAACATACCTCAAAATAGTAAGTGCCATCTACGACAAACCCACAGCTAACATATTGCTAAATGGACAGAACTGGAAACATTTCCCCTGAAAACTGGAACAAGACAAGCCTGCCCATTCTCACCCCTCTCATTCAACATTGTGTTGGAAGTCCCAGCTCAGGCAATTAGACAAGAGAAGGAAATCCAGGGTATCCAAATAGGAAAAGAGGAAGTCAAGTTATCTTTCTTTGCTGATGATATGATCCTATACCTTGAAAATCCAAGAGAATCTGTCAAAAACCTGCTGGCACTGATAAAGGACTTTGGCAAAGTCTCAGGGTACAAAATAAATATGCAAAAGACAGTTGCATTCCTATACACCAACAACAAGCAGGCAGAGACCCAAATTAAAAGCACAATCCCATTCACAATAGCCACACACAAAAAATGAAATACCTTGGCATCTTCCTAACCAGAGAAGTGAAAGACCTTTACAATGAGAGCTACAAAACTCTGCTCAAAGAAATCCAAGAAGACAAAAACAAATGAAAAAATATTCCATGTTCATGAATAGGAAGAATCAACATTGTTAAACTGTCCATCCTACCAAAGGCAATCTACAGATTCAATGCAATACCCATTAAATTACCTATATCATTCTTCTCAGACCTGGAAATGACAATACAGAAATTAATATGGAAGCATAAACAATCATGAATAGCCAAAAAAATCCTTAGCAAAGGAAAAAGCAGGAGGTATTACACTTCCAGACTTCAAACTTTATTATAAGTCCTCAGTAATCAAAATAGTCTGGTATTGGTACAAAAACAGGTATGTAGACCAGTGGAACAGGATAAAGATTCCAGATGCAAAGCCTCAATTTTTCAACCAACTCATCTTTGACAAAGCCTCCAACAACAACCACTGGGGAGAAGAGAACCTATTCAGTAAACGATGCTGGGAAAACTGGCTGATCACATGCAGAAGATTGAAACAGGACCCTTACCTATCACCATACACACACAAAAAAAAAACCTCTAAATGAATCAAAGACGTAAACATAAAACCTCAAACTATAAGAATCTTAGAAAACACAGGAGACACCCTTGTGGAAGTTGAAACTGGCAGCCAATTCCTATTCAGAACCCTAAATGCCCATACCTTAGGAAATAAGATAGACAAGTGAGACCTCATCAAACTAACGAGCTTCTGCAAAGCAAAAGAAACCATCAAGAGAGCAGGGAGACAGCCCACAGAATGGGGAAAAAAATATTTGCCAACTGTATATCTGACAAAGGCCTGGCATCTAGGATTTACAAGGAATTCAAATACACCAAAAGGAAAAAAAAACCAAACAGTCCCATTAAAAAGTGGGCAAAAGCCATGAATAGACACTTCTCAAAAGAAGATATAACAGGCAGCCAACAGACACATGAAAAAGTGCTCAGCCTCACTCATCAACAGAGAAAGGCAAATCAAAACCACATTGAGATACCACTTAACCCCAATAAGAATGGCCATCATTAATAAAACAAACAACAACAGATGCTGGTGAGGATGCAGAAAATTAGAAACATTTCTACACTGCTGGTGGGAATGCAAACTAGTGCAAACTCTTTGGAAGACTGTGTGGCAGTATCTGAAAGAACTAGAAATTGACCTTCCATATGACCCAGCAATTCCCCAATTGGGAATATATACTCGGAGGAACTCAAATCATTCTACAAAAATATACCTGCACACATATGTTTGTTGCAGCTCTGTTCACAATAGCAAAAACATGAAACCAACCATGTTGTCCACTGAAGCTGCACTGGATAAAAAAATGTGGCACATATACACAATGGAATATTATGTAGCCATAAAGAAGGACAAACATATGGACTTTGCAGCAACTTGGATGGATTTAGAGTTGATCATACTCAGTGATCTATCACAGAAAAAAAGAACAGAGTACTATATGTTCTCACTCAAAAGCAGACCTTGAACAATTATAACACTATAAGAAAGCTATTGGCAGTAGTGGGAAACTGTCAGGGGAGGGGGGTGGGATTGGCAGTTGAGGGAAACTGCTAGGGGAGGGAGGGGCATACCTCATCAAGGGTACCTGCATAATCAACGTTTATATACCTAACCCTGAATTGTACCCCGCATCTTTATAATAAAAAAAAATTAAAAATTTTTTAAAGTTGTGCTTATACTATAGTTTATTAAGTGTGCAGTAGCATCATGTTTCTAAAAATGTAAGTACTTTAATTTAAAAAAATACTTCATTGCTGAAAAAATTGCTAACAATCATCTGAGCTTCAGCAAATTGTAATCCTTTTTGCTGATAGAGGATCTTACCTCGATGCCAATGACTGCTGACTGATCAGGGTAGTTGTTGGTGAAGGTTGGGTGACTGGGAATTTCTGAAAATAAGGCAACAACAAAGTTTGCTGCATCAACTGACTCTTCCTTTTATAAAGAATTTCTCTGTAGCACCTAATGTTGTTTGATAGCATTTTTCCTATACTCGAACTTCTTTCAAAATTGGAGTCAATCTTTTCAACCCTTGCTGCTGCATTATCTACTAAGTCTATGTGATAATCTAAATCTTTTGAGGTCACTTCAGCAATGTTCACAACATCCTCACCAGGAAAAGTTTCCACTTATAGAAACTTGCTTTCTCATCCATAAGAGACAGTTCCTCACCTGTTAAAGTTTTACCATGGCATTGCAGTGACTTAGTCACATCTTTAGGCTCTACTCCCGATTCCAGTTTTCTTGCTGTCTCCACCACATTTGCAGTTCCTTCCTCCACTGAAGGCTGGACCCCCCCAGTCATCCATGAGAACTGGAATCAACCTCTTCCAAACTCCTGGTAATGTTTATGCCTTGACTTCCTCCCATGAATCACAAATGTTATAAATGACACCCAGGAGGGTGAATCCTCTCCAGAAGATTTTCAATTTACTTTGCCCAGATCCATAAAAAAAATCACTTTCTATGGCTACTCTAGCTTTATAAAATGTATTCCTTAAATAATAAGACTTGAAAGTCAAAAGTACTTCTTGTTTCATGGGCTGCAGAATGAATGTTAAATTAGCGGGTATGAAAACAACACTCACCTCCTCTTCAAGCTCCATCAGAGCTCTTGGGTGACCAGAGCGTTGTTAATCAGCAGTAATATTTTAATATTTAATATTGATATTTAATATTTTTCTGAGCAGTGGTTCTCAATAATAGTCTCAAAATATTCAGTAAACCATGCTGTAAGCATATGTGCTGTCATCTAGGCTGTGCTGTTCTATTTATAGAGCACTGGCAGAATATATTTAGCATAATTCTTAAAGGGGCCTAGCATTTTCAGAATAGTAAATAAACATTGACTTCAACTTCAAGTCATCAGCTGCATTAGCCCCTAACAAGAGAGCCAGGCATTGACTTCTCCTCTCTAGCAATGAGGGGTCTACATGGCATATTCTTCCAATGGAAGCCTACTTCACCTGCACTGAAAATCTCTTGTTCAGTGTAGCCGCCTTTGTCAATGCTCTTAGCTAGGTCTCCTGCATAACTTGCACATCTTTTATGTCAGCACTTGCTGCTTCACCTTACACTGTATATCATAGAGATGGCTGCTTTCCTTATTCTTCATGAAAAAAACCTCTACTAGTTTCCAGCTTTTATTCTGCAGTCACCTCACTGCTGTCAGTTGTCACAGAATTGAAGAGAATTAGGGTCTTCCCCTGGATTAGAATGTGACTTAAGGGGAAGCTGTGGCTGGTTTGATCTCTCCAGGCCACACAAACTCTCTCCATATCAGCAATAAGGCTTTTTCTCTTCATGTGTTCACTGGGGTAGCACTTTTAATCTCCTTCAAGAGCTTTTCCTTTGCACTCACAACTTGATTAACTGGTGCAAGAGGCCTACCTTTCAGCTAAGTTTGGCTTTCGACATGCATTTCTCACTAAACTTAACCATTTTTAGCTTTTGATTTAAAGTAAGAGACATGCAAGTCTGCCTTTCACATGGACACTCAGGGGACGCTGCAGGATTACTAACTGGCCTACTTTCAATATTGTTGTGTCTCAGGGAATAGTGATGCACACCTGAGTAGAGGGAGAGAAACGGGGGCCAGCCAATTAGGGAAGTGGTCAAAACACACAACATGTGTCAGTTAAGATTGCCATTTTATTTGGGTGTGATTTATGATGTCCCAAATCAATCACAAAACTGACATCAAAGATTACTGGTCACAGATCACCATGATAGATATAATAGTAGTAATAATAATGATAATAATGATGATAATAATAATAATAATAATAAAGTTTGAAATGTAAGAATTACCAAGCTGTGTGAAGAGCCTGGAACTGAACATAAGCTGTTGGAAAAATAACACCAAGTGACTTTCACAACACTGGGTTGCCACAAACCTTCAATTTATATAATAAAAAAAAGCACAATATCTGCAAAGTGCAATAAAGTAAAGCACAATAAAATAAGATGTGTCTGCACTTATGTTATAGTCAGAACAGAAAAATAAAAGACAAAGAAATAGAAGATTGTATTAGCAACAAAATCATAAAACTATCATTATTTATAGGCAATACGTTTGTCCACATAGAAAATCTAAAATATTTTTATTAGGATTATTAAAAGACGTCAGCAACATTTTTGAATACAAAATTAACAAACACAAAACAATTCCAGGATGTCCACTTCCAGAAAAGACAGGGTGAGAGAGACCAGATTTACTGTCCTGCCTGAGAAAACCAAAACAAAGATTAAAAAACATACAAAGTACTTAAAAGAACGGTTTTCCCAAACTGGACATCAGGCAGTAAAAACACAATGATCCCTAAGGAAGGGAAACAAAGGATGAAAGCCCTACAGTTACTCTGGCTTATTGCCTTGAGAGACTTTCCAGGATATAGTGCAGGAAGACACAACCAGGGCAGATCCTGGTGGCTTTCCTGAGTTGCAGGATGCCAAGACAAGGGTATAGGAGAACAACGTGGCTGGGATCCAAGGAAGGAATATCAGAGAGGAAAGAGTAGCTCCCCCAGAGAACTCAGAGGTATGCAAGGGTGCCCCTCAAGTGTTCAGTAGAGTGCTGATCAGCATGTTCATGCGAAGAGTCTGCATGAGGTCAAGAGAAGAAGGATGCAGAAGGATTAGAGGAAGGTGGCTGGTGCTCACACAGAGGCTAGAACAGTAGAGACTGGAAACACTCATATTCCACAGGACACTGGGCAGAGTACTCCAAAGAGCCTTGCCTCAGTAATAGGGAATAGTTAGCCCCAAATTAAACATGGCTCTGGTTCTGCCTAACAAATATTTAAAGGAAAATTGAAAGTATCAAACTGTTTTCAAGTAGCATAACTATGTCTCAGAAAAAAAGTTCAATATTTTTAGGATTATAAAAATATACAACACCAAGTAAGTTAAAATTTACAATGTCTGGCATCCAACCAAAGGTTACATGTAAAAGGCTACCCAGTCATGTAAAGAAGCAGGACAGTACAACCCACAATGAGATGAAAATCAGTCCATCTAAACACACTCAGCACTGACACAGATGCTGGAAGAGCAGGTAGGGGCACTCAAACAGTTACTCCAACTTACATGTACAAAAATCTAAGTGAAGCCATGTAGGATATATACATATATAAACCTAAATCAAATTTCCAGAGGTGAAAACTACAATGGATTAGATCAAAACACATGTTCACTGGATGGGATTAATAGAAGATATGGTTAATAGACAATTAGTGAACTGGAGGATACAGCAGCAGTAATTACCTAGAATGAAACGGAGAGAAAAAATAATTTTAAAAAAAGTTTCAGTGAGCTACGGAACATCAAGCAACCTAACCTACATGCAAATGGAATTCATTAAGAAGAGGAGAGAGAAGGGTACAGAAGAAACAGTTGATGCCATAATGGCTAAACACTTTCAAATTAGATAAAAATTATAAGCACATGGTCAACAACCCCTGCACAAAAAATATGACTGAAACTATATCAGAAGACATTATAATAAAATTGCTTCAAAACAATAATAAAGACTAAATATTACATGCAACCAGAGAAAAGATGCATTCCATATAGAGGAACACAATTAAGAGTGATCTGATTTCTCTTTTGAAAGGATGAAAGCGAGAGGACAGTTGAGCAATGTCTTTAAAGTACTAAAAGAAAAAAAACTTCCCACTTAGAATCCTATACCCTGTGAAAACATATTTCTGAACCAAAGGTGAGCTAGACCTTTCCAGAAATACAAAAGTAGAAAGAACTCATTACCAGCTTAAGTGCATTACAAGGAATGTTAAAAGGAAGTCCTTCAGGAAGAGTAAAACTGACACCAGATGGTGTCAATGAAGAATGAAAGCCACTGGGAATGGTCACCACATGAGTAAATTTATACAATTATTCTCTTACTTTTAAATTTCCTTAAAACATAAATGATTATTTAAAAAACTATTAACAAAATATTTTAGAGTTTATAATGTATATATAAAACAGTAAAATGTGTGACAGCAATAGCACAAAGACTAGGAGGGAAGAAATGGAAGTATGCTGTTGTAAGTTTTGCTAATTATACATGATGTGGTATAATAGCAGGAAAGCAGATTGCGATATGATGTGTTCTATAAACTCTAAAGTAATCACTAGAATAAGGAAAAATTATAGCTAATAATCCAACAAAAAAGAAAAAAATGCAATAACAAATACAGAATTTATTCAAAACAAGGCAAAAAAAAGAGGAAAAGGGAGCAACGAATGAATGAGTTAACATAAAGCAAACAGTAAGATGATAGAACTAAATCTAACTATATTAATAATCACATTTAACATAAATTGTGTGAACATTCAATTTTTAACAATGTTGTTATGATGAGTAACAAAGCAAGATACTACTACATTTTGCCTCTAAGAAATGTACTTAAAATATAAAAAAACAGGTATGTTAAAAGTAAAAGTGTGAATACAAATAAATCATGCTATCATTAATCAAAAGAAAACTGAGTGTCTATACTATCAGAAAAAGAAGATTTGATGGCAATGAATATTATTAGGAATAGGAAGGTCATTTTATAAAGAAAGAGGAGTCAGTGAATTAAGAGGACATTACCATCCCATATGTTTAGGCACTCAGTAACTGAGCTTGAAAACTCATGAAGCAAAAGTTGATAGAACTGCAAGTAGAAATAGACAAATACATAGTTATAGCAGGAGACTGTAATACACTTACTCAACAATTGATAGAAGAAACAGACAGAAACTCAGTAGGTATATACAATATCTAAACAACTCTGCCAACAAATTTGAGCATACTGCATTTATATATTACTCTATCCCCAAACAACAGGTCACACATTCTTTTCACGTGCATATGGAACATTTAGAAATATAGATTCTATTTTAGCCATAAGACAAGTCCTTTTTACAGTTAAAAAATAACTAAAGTAATTCAAAATTAATTTCTGATCACAACAGAATGAAATCAGCAATCAATAACAGAAAGCTCTCTGGGAAAAAATCCTCAAGTTTTTCAAAACAAGTAACTGTACTTTTAGAAAACAAGTAACACTTTTAAGTGATCCATGAACCAAAGAAGAAGTTAAAGCAAGATCAGAATGTATTAACTAAACTGAAAAATAAAGGGCAAATTAAGCTAAAATTAAACAGAAGCAAGGAAAAAATAAAGATCAGCACAAAATTTTAAAAAATAGAAAGCAGAGAAACAATAATCAATAAAACTAAAAGGTGTTTTTTGGGGACTAACAATAAAATTGATGAAGAATAAAAGAGAAGGTACAACATGCCAATGTCACAGTTGTGAGGTGGCATCACTACAGATGCTACAGATAATGAAAGCATAATAAGAGGCTATATGAACACATTTATACAAATACATTCTAAAGTGTAGGTGAAATTGACAAATTGCTTGAAAGACACAAATTGCCAAAGCTCACTCAAGAAATGTAGGTAAATTGAATACATTTATATCATATCAATTATAGTTTAAAACCTTCTCCAATAGCTCAACTGGTAAATTTTTACCAATATTTAAGAGAAAAAAAAGAATACCATGCATACACAAACTCTTAAAGAAAAATGAAGAAGAGGAAATACTTGTCAATACAATTGCTTAGGCTAGCATTGCACTGATACCAGAACCAGACAAAACTTTGACAAGAAAATGAAACAAAAATGTAGACTGCTCTTTGTAGTGGTGAGACTGAAAATACATTAATATCTTTCAGCAGAACAAAAATGAATGACTATATGGTGGTATAGTCTACAACTGAACACTATATGGTGTTACAATGAAGCAAAACTGCATGGAACTAAAATGCATAATATAGAGCTTAAAAAAAGTAAATTTCATAACTATACATATGGTACAATGGCATTTATATGAAGTTTTAAAAATACACAGGTTATCCATTATTTATGCAATCATACATATGTAATAAAATTATAAAAATATACCAGTGGAGATAAATACCAATTCAGAATTATGGTTGCCTCTGAGGAAGTGGAAAGAATGGTCTTGGGGAAAAGTCATCCAGAGTGAGTGTTTCAACTGAATACATGATGCTTTTTTAAAAATATATGAATCAAATATGTCTAAATAATAAAATTTAGCAAAGCTGAATGGTGTGTATGCAGTTTTTCTTCATACTGTTTTCTATGCTGTTCTGTAGGCCTGAAATATCTCATAATAAGATAATCATTATTTTGGAAAACAAATTGGCAAAAGTGCTCCGCACAGAAAGAGGTATGCTTGGCCTTTACAGTGCTCTTTGGTCCTCATCCCAAGAGGTGATGCACATCACCCTTTCAATGGTATGAATCACCGAGCAAAGCCTGGAGTTCTTCTCACATGACCAGTGAGACTGTTGAGACCCTCCTATGTGAAAGTTGAATTTAGTTCCCAGACAGGCATTTGTCTTTAAGAATCCTCCCTTCACTGCCATCGTGCTGAGTTAGACTTTCTAAACACTTTCCCAGGTCATACATTACACAGGAAGAGAAAGAGGACAACAGAACTAAACAATACCAATAGATGCTCTGAATTTTCTACTAGAGAAACAGAGACAAGTTTAGAATCACAAAGGCTGAACTTTAGACCTGTCAGTAAGAAAGTCTCCATCGGTGAGAAGATGGTGAGCTTGAATGGGGGCAGGCCCTGGGCAGGTGCAACTCCCCCTGAGACATCCACCAGAACAAACCCACCCACATCTCCAGCCCCACCCTGATCATTTTTTTCTTAACATTTTTCTTGTCTAACTTAAAAGCTGCTGTATTTCTCTCTTTTGATGCCCAAACTGTATTGAAATAAAGTAAATGCCTTTATCAGTAAGTCAATCAGCAGTCTTCATCAATACACATAAATGATCTAACTTCAGGGGAAAGAGAAGGACTTAGCTACAACTCCTAGAAAAGAACAGGATGATGACATGATTTTCTCTGTTCCCAACAAGATAAAAATTTAAAATAACAAAAATCACACCTTTTCTTTTTTTGCCTGGCAGAAAACATAGATTGGCCTACTTACAGGGACAAGTGATTACTTTCAATTGCTTCAGCCTTGACTCCCTATCACCAGGATTAAAATAAATCACTTTCAAAATAATTTATTTTATTATTGTTTTTAAAATAAACAGTATAATTAAAGAAGAGACACCAAGCAGAACCTCAGTACACACCCCTGGATGAGACAGCTGGTGCCACACGTCTGAATCACATCCCACTTCCGGCCAGGTCCCTGTGAGCTCCTTGGGGGGATGGGATTTCCTAAGGGAGGGCTCATTCCTGATGTCACTTGGACCAGCTATAGAGACATTTGACATCATTCATCTAAACCTTTCTTCCGACTTCTCATAGTACCTGTGTATAACACTCTATGGACTTCTTTAGAAAAAACACATTGTTTAATTTGTTGTTGCTTAGATTATGAAAATAATGTTTACGATAAAAATCTGTCAAGTACAGAAGAATATAAAGAATATGGCAATTACTTGCAATAACATGAAGGCATAGCCACCATAGATGTATTTATTTATATTTCTCAAACAACTTCAAATATGCTTTTCTTCTTCACAAAACTGGTGGTTTAGTCACTAAGGCTGTTTACAAATATCCACAAAAATAAAACTTTAAGCCCCCTAGCCAGCTGAGTGAGCCCACTCAGGGTCAAGGGAAACCTGGAAAGCTAAATTCATTCTGCCATGACAAAAAAGGAGGTCTGACACACCTCGTCACATACCTTCCCTGTGGGTTTAGGCCCAGTTGAGCAGCACTGACATTGAAATAGAGATCCTAAGACTAACAAACAGATTCTGTGGCAATAAGACACCAAGTTCCAACCCAACTGGTGTAGCATCACATGACACATAGAAGGCTCCAAAGGAAATACAAATACGTTACCCCAAACTATGCTTTTTTGACGTATTTTGAAGTGACCTTACAAGCTGCCTCTTGGGGAATTTACACCTGCTGAGAATCTCCTTCCCTGGAAAGAGTCTGACACTTTTAAGACATTTGCCACCTGTGCCCTCCAAGTCTGCGACTTAGAGGCATCATCTACAGAGAAGAAACCCTGGCCACAGCTCCCCTTAGTTTAACTTGAGCATTTCTTTACTGATTTCAAGTTCTTTAGACAGAGCTTAATCCTTCTGACCAATTGCTTGCATTGAAATACAAGCAAATGCCTTCATTAGTAAGTCAATCGGCTGTCTTCATCAATACACATAAATGACTTCACTTCAGGGGAAAGGGAAGGACTTAGCTACATCTCCTAGAAAAGAGCAGTATGATGACATGATTTTCTCTGTTCCCAACAAGATAAAAATTTAAAATAGCAAAAATCACACCTTTTCTTTTTTTGCCTGGAAGAAAATCTATGAATCCACCTGTGACCTACAAGTACCTCTTCCCTTGGAGATGTCCCACCTTCACAAGCCCAACTGATAAGGATGGGGGACCTTCAAGTTGGGGTCCAGCCCGAGAGGCCAAGTGGACTCTTGACTTTATGCAGGAAAGAATTCAAGAGCAAACCGACAAGGTCAAGTGAAAGTAAGTTTATTAAAAGAAAAGAGAAACAGAAAGAAAACTTCTCTACACAGGGCAACCCCTGAGCACCACTGGGGTTTCAGCTGGAACATGAAAGTGAGTCCATTGAGATGACAGAGCGGCAACTTCACAGGCTGAGTTGCCCAGGCCACTCTACAGGAAGAGCAGCCATCATGCATCATTGGGGTCTTGTCTTTATAGCCATCTCTTGGTGATATGCTAGGCAAGGGTTGGGATACTCATGGGTTTCCTGGGAGAGAGGTGGGGAATTCAGTTTACTCTAAATGGGTGGGGTTGAAGCTGTAATGGGCTGGAGGCTGTGTCATTAGCACGCTAACATTGCAATGAATATATAATGAGGGGAAGATAGAGTTGCTGGCAAATCAGTTGCCATCTTGGCTCTAACTGGCTCTCAACGGCAGCCTGTTTTTTTCTGTGGCATCTCATAAGACCCTGTCTCAAGAAACTGTGGGGTCACCTGTCTTGAGAAATTAGCCTTGTTTATCCTAGAAAATTAGTTCTGTCAAACTCCTATCTCACAACCAAGGTCAACCCTCACATGTATTGATTTATGTCTTGGCAGTAACTTCTGTCTCCCTAAAAATGTATAAAACCAAGCTGCAATTCAACCGTCTGGGGTATATTCTTAGGATCTCTTGGGGCTATGCTGCAGGTCTTGGTCACTCTTATTTGGCTCAGAATAAACATTTTAAAATATTTTATAGAGTTTTGCTTTTTCATCAACACAAATATTAAGTTTTTTATCCACTCCTGAGGGACTGTGTTTCTCCACCCTTTATGGAGCTAGATATGATGGTGTGATGTGCTTTGGTCCATGAAATCTGAGCCGAAGTGGTGTGTGTCACTGCCAGATGGAAACCCTTATAGCTAGTGTACAATGTTCTATATTTCCTCCTTCTGTGGTGGTTAGTGTAGAAGATAAAAATGCTTATTTTTTTTTAATGGGGACAAGAGGAAGGCTGTTCGTTAACTCCTAAGCTCAGCAGAACTGAAATCACACCTTAAACAACATGCCAGGATAGAGCCTCCAGAACCACTGGCAGCAGAGCCTCCGCTGACCTTTGCTGGGTATAGAGCATGGGTCAGAAAGCAGTCCCTGCTCAGGGTTGGTCCATGGGACATCCTGGTCACCAGCCCTTCAGAAGCCTACTTGACTGGATCAGGCCCTTGTGGTAGCCCTGTCCAACCCAGCAAGAAGACCTTGATAGCTGCCTTCATTTTCAGCTCCCAAGCATGTCAGGAATGGAGAGACAGGAAGGCCCCTGTTGATAACTTAGGAAGTGCCCACTTAGGCTCAGACACGGCAAGCCTTTCTCAGCTGTGTCACCTGAGTTCACATTTAGCCACACTCTCACTAAGGCAAATGATATGAAGGTGTGCCGTGTGCCACCCAGACCAGGGCTTTACCGCATCTATCATGTGACCCCCACAGCCCCACGTGGCAGGCCCACATATCCTTGTCTTGGAGCTGGTGAAACTGACACCGAGATGTGTGGGAAGAGTGAACAATGCCGGTGTGGACCACCAGACACGGGGACAGGACTGGAAGGCAGGGTTGTTGAATTCCACAACCTGTGCTTTCTGCTGCCTTGACAGGAGGACGACTCCTTTTAGGTGTGCTCTGAATGTGTCAAAGGGCTGAATATGCCCGACTGGCCTGACCCAGGACACAGTGGACATGGGCAGTGCAGCACGGCGACCCAGCCTCCCTCTTCCCCACTGTTCTCCCTCCTACCCCATCCCATTGACCTCCCTTCTTCACCCCATCTCCATCCTCCCTCCTCATCCTATCCCGCCTCCCTCCTCACTCCATCCTATTGACCTACCTCTTCACCTTTAGCCACAGTCTTCTGAGTAGCTGGGTTATAGGTATGCACCATCATGCCCGGCTAATTTTTAAAATTTTTTGTGGAGACAAGGTCCCACTATGTTGCCCAGGCTGGTCTCCAACTCCTGGGCTCAAGTGATCCTTCCTCAGTGCTGGCATTATAGGCCATTCCCTGCCGTGTTTTTCCAGTTTCCATTTCCATATCACAGGGGGGACATCTGAGTACATCGTGTACAACAGTCAGTGTTACTTTTCTTCCTGTCATCCTTGGCCTAGGTAAGCACTTGATTTTCTCCATCAAACCTTGCCTCTTGGCTTCATCCCTACATCCTGGGATGAGAGGACTATATTTTTGTGAAACTGAATATGCTGATTCTGTTTGGCTTCCTGACATGAGCAGCCCAAAGACTCATTTTTAAAAGGTTGGGAAAAAAAATCAAAAGAAGAGAATAGCATTTTATGACACAAACAAATAATATCAAATTCATATTTCAGTATCCAGAAGTCGTTTCACTAGAGCCATCCACCTTCCTCTGTCATATGGTGTGTTTGCATGTTCATTTTTGAGGGCTGCTGGCAGGCTGCCTCAGAGACCACACAGCCATCACAAGACAAGGTGCTGACTCTGGCCTAGATACGGCAGGAACCCCAACACTGACAGAAGGCTCCATCAGGGGCTGTGGTTTTCAGTCTTTTCTGTCTTGTCCTATTGTGACTGATTTTTGCTAAATTATTGTACTTATCCCATTTTCCTTTCAAAAGCAACATATTTTTGTTGTGACAAATAGAGAGAGAGAGAGAGAGAGAGAGAGAGAGAGAATGAGGGGGCGTGTCTATGTATTGAAATCATTCATAATACCTCCTCACCTTTGCCATGCCGTTCCTCTGCGTGATCGGTGTTTCTGATCCAAGGTCAAACTTCTCACAGCCTACCCCTGCTTGGATACATGGACTGTTGTTACTGGTCTTTTCCCAGAGAAGCAACACTGCTGCCTACGTTACTCAGCCACTTGTTTTATTTCACTGAGTAATGGACATCACTCCAGATGAATTAGATCTCACAAATTCATGACTTTTAATAAATGCATAAGATTGTGTAGTATAACTTATAATAATTGTAGTTCAACTCTACCCTGTTGATGAATATATTTTTTTTGCCATTGTAATTCTGAAAATAGAAATATCTGTATTCCAGTGTCTGTGTCCTAATGCTTGTGATTCTGCGGGCTGGAGACCTAGCGGTGGGATTGGTGAGACAAAGAATGTGGGTTTTCTAATATGAATATGCACGCATCACAAGATCTCTCTCCCAAAAACAGTTGCAGCATTTCGCACTGGCTGATAAGGGTGCAGGGAGGTGGGTATTCTTTTCCTTATAGGTCTATTATCTTTAAAAAAACTTATCTAATGAAATGCGTGTGCTTCTTTGTCTTCTTTTGAGATAGAGTCAACTTTTAAGGCTTACTTGTCTGGAGAGAGCAGTCCAGGCTAGGGAGAGAGGTCTGCACTTGTGATAGAAGCCTTTGTTGGGATGGAAGAGCCAATGGGTTGTCAGGGACTGCCCTGTCCTGCTCACCATGGGGAGTGATCAGGGCTGTTTGTGAAATTAGCAAATAAATGAATGAATGAATGAATAATGATAGAAAGGTTGCGAGGTTGCTGGAGAGAGACAGGGCTAGTGAATGAGGATGAGGATGGTGACACACAGATCAATCTCTGTCCCCATACCCTACAAGGGCAGGCATGCCACTGTCCTCAGATGCCTGAGCCCTCTTGGCCACGGGATGGGAAGATAAGACCCCTGCCCCTGCTGCTGGACAAGCATCTTCACTAAGTCACAACCTACTTGTATTAGATGCAGAAAGAACACACATTGTGTTTTAAATTCAACAACTGTTTAAAAAAAGGAATTCTTTGTGCTCAAGTAACATCACATGTCTGACTAGGCTGGCCTCACATTCCTGTGGATGATAGGAATAATAATCATTGTATTTATTTTCTTATTCTGGTTTTTTAAAAAAGTTGCAGAAATCTTAAGTGATCTCATTTCTCTTCAAAGAGAAAACAGCTTCGCAGGCTGGCCTTGGAGCCAGCTTGGAGGGGTCATTAAAAGCCCACGTTTCTACCCCACACACACCCTTCCCTGTGGTCATCACTCCTGCTGTGACCCTGCCAGGTACACCATCCCCGTCCTCTGTAGAGCCTGGCTTGGCTCCAGCCATCTCCACAGATGACTGCCTGGCCACTTCTGTCCTGCTGTGGCCCCTTCTTCCTCAATTCAATGAATAAACAGCAAGTTCCTGCCTCATAAAATGTTTTTGAAGATCAACACAGCTCAGGACTAGGTGTAGAGCTCACTGAAGAGCAAGCTCTGAGAATGGTTGGTTCCTGTAATCATAAATAACAACTCGATCCAGACTGGATCTCCTGCTTCAAAGGTCCATAGGATGAATGGGGCCTCTGCATCTCCTTATTGCCTTTCTGGACAGTTGGGGCTGGAACTGTCCCCTCCAGGGCCTGTGACATGAGTGGGGAGGCCTGTGCACCCTCAGGTTCCTGGGAGGCTGCTGGGTCCCCAGGAGCCCTGGCCTTGCTTCAGAGATGTGGCAACACTCCCCATGGGTCCCATTTTCATGAGGTCCCACTCACCTTTTGCTGGTGTGTTGGGTTCTCCGACACTGGCCCAGGCATACCTGGGTAAACCCATGTGAAAAAGCAGATGCTGGCAACTGGTGCCCTCTCAGTGCCAGTGAAGGAGCAGGAAGGAGAGAGGAAACTTCAGGGTGCCTAGCCTAGGGGGCAGAGGCTTCCCAGAGGGATGGATATGCAGTGCTAGCCTGGTGCCTGCTCCCAAGCAAGGGTCTGTAGGAACAGCTAGGACAAGGTGGTTGCGGGGAAACCAAGGCAGCCATGTGATCATTTTCTCTACATTATTTAATCCACCTTGAAGCCAACCCAGTGAATTGTTCAATTCAGATAATGTATAACTGTAGAAGTTCCATTTGGTTCTTTATATGTCTTTGTTTTTTCTTATCATTGTGTTCAAATTTTCCTTTAAATCTTTAAGCATATTTGTGATAGTTGTTTTGAAGTCCTCCTCTGCTATTTCTACCATGTCTCTCATTCCTGAGTATGTAGTACTAACTTTTCTCATGGCTGTCAATCAGTGTCCTGCTACTTCATGTCTAGTAATTTTTTACTGGATGTGGAACATCAACATGTTGTGTTCAGCAACTGGATTTTATTGACCTCCTTTAAAGATAGTTTTACTTTGGTAGGTATTTGGGTAACTTGCTCATCAACTCCATCCTTTGAGGCTTGTCTTTTAGGGTTTAGAGGAGTTTTTATTCTAGGGACAATTTAGTTTCTTTCTTAAGGGATGCCCCCTTTTGGGTCTTTAGCCAATGTCTCTAGTAAATGTCTTGGGTTTGTCAATGAGATCTCTTTACTCTTGGTAGATAGGAAGCAGGTGTTCTGGGAAGTTTTCAGTTGATAGCTGCTTCCTGGTAGTTCTTTTCTATATCTGGTGAATGTTTCTCTTATGCACACATAGTTAGTATTCAACAGCACACTCAATCATGTGCTTATGTAGATTTCTGGAATTCTCTCTCTAGGTTGTTCCCTACACTCTTCTCTGCAAATCCCAGGTACCCCAGCCTCACAGCTTCCACCTCTGTCTTCTCAGCTAAACAAGACCACCATGTTCTGCTCAGGCTCCTCCTCTCTGGGGTGCAATTTGAAAACTCAGAAAGTCAGAGTTACTTCCTGCTCACTGCATTTGCATTCCCTCATGGCCCACTGTCCTGTGCTACCTGTTGTGCATTATATGGAATCAGCTGTTTTCATCTTTATCCAAGTGTTTTAGTTATCTTGGGAGGACAAGTCCAGGGCCAGTTATTTCAACATGACTGGGGGTCAATTTTTCTGATTTGCTCATTTTCCCAAAAAAATTATATTACTGTTTAACCAGAAAAAACACAAGAGTGAATATACTCATAGGTACAGTAAGAACAATGTGTTTCTCTCTTTTTCATAAGTTCATCTGAAATAGATGCTCTGTATTTGCAGCCTGACATTAAGTTTCATAACAGAATTTGCTCTTCTCGTGTCTCTGTTTTCCAAATCCTAATGTCAGATTCTCTGCTGTGACACTTAAGGTCAATCTCTGGACATCATCTTTCCTTCAGAGTATTTTCATGTGACCCTTATATGCTCTGGGGTTCCATGTGGCCTAGCCCCTATAATTTAAGGTCACAATTTTTAAAAATACCATTTCTAGAGCCTGGAAGTCATATCTATAATCACTTATTTCCAAAAATTCATACAATGGCAGCCAAAAAACATCTGAAATTCTCTTTTATTTGCAGAATTCTCAAACTTTAGTGACATTCTCTCTTTTAATATCATTTCTCCTTTGAGTTCTATAACATCTGGCTTCCTGACCATAGTAACTCATGGGATTTCTGCTCTCACCCATCAGCTAAACTAAGCCAGTCCAAGAAAGCTGGAGGATCTGGCATTCCATCCCCAAACCCCCCTAATCCTTGCAAACGAAAATATTATGATACCTAGAATTCTGTTTTTTCTCTTATCTGACTGCTTTTCTTATAGAAAAGATTGACTATCTTTTGTTACTAAAATTCCCTACCTAATTTCAGACAAATAAAAATATACTCAAGCTGGGGGCAGTAACTAATGCCTGTCATCCTAGCATTTTGGGAGGCAGAGGTGAGCCTGAGCCCAGGGATTTGAGACCAGCCTGAAAAACATGACAAGACCTCATCTCTACATTAAATTAAAAAATTAGCCAGACATGGTGACACATGCCTGTGGTTCCAGCTACTTAGAAGGCTGAGGCAAAAGGATCACCTGAGCAGTGAGTCAAGACTGTAGTAGCCATGAGTGTGCCACTGCACTCCAGCCTGGGCAACAGAGACTCTTAGTAAAAAAAAAAAAAAGGCATAGTTTGGTTTACTGGGAAGATTATCTTTCCACAAGGAGACAGAGTCAAGTAGGGGAAATTCAGACCACAAACAAACCTGGGTTCTAATAGTTACTTGCAATATATTATCAGGCAAGTCATTTAATTTATCTTAACCTTTAATTGCTCATCCATAAAGCTCAAACAATAATATTTAGGACTGAAATTAGATTTAGACACTAAATGAGATTAAGTGTAGATTCTAGCAAGCAGTAAGCAATCAACAAGTATTAGCTTTCTTTCTGGGGCAAGAAACTTAAACTGTTAGGCCTTGGTTTGCTCATTTGCCAAACAGAAATTACAACATCTTCTTTATAGGTCACTGCCATGACTTATATTGAAACTCGATCCCCAGTGTAATGGCATGGAGAGGTGGGGCCTTGGGGAGGCCAGGGAGTCATGAGGGCTCTGCCATCACAAATGGACGCATCCATTTGTGGGGTATCATGAGAGCGAATCTGTTATAGAAGCTGGACTGCCTCTGCCCTACATGAGCTATCTCTCCACAGGATGCCCTGTGTCACCTCAGGACTCCCCAGAGAGTCCCTGGCAAAAAGGCCCTCACCAGAGGCAGCCCCTTATCTTGGACTTCACAGCCTCCAGAAATGTGAGGAAAAAAATGTATTTACATTATACATGATCCAGTCTGAGGAGTGACTCATAAAGAGAAGAAATGTATTTTATAAGGTCGTTCCTATGAAGATTCAGTATATTTATTTGCAGGTATGCTATAGTCTAGAACATAGTAGACACATGTGAACAATATGTTTAGCACAAATTCATGAGATAATGAAACAAAACTTTGCTTCAGCTTCCCACTGCCCCTTTAGGCACTACTCAGTACAGACCATCATCCTCTGCCCTGATGGAATTCAGACAGGCTGTTCCCTGGTAGGTGGGAGATGGTCCTGCAGCAGCTTTAAATCATAGCACTGCCTCGATTCAGAAATGTGACTGTCCAGTTGAGATGTCCATTCAACTCTGAGCTTGATTTCACATCCACTGTGTCCTCCCTCCTGAGGGCCGGCAGAAGCCTTGCAGCCAGCAGAGTGTGCTGCACACACATGTGTGTGTATGTACGTTATTTTCTTCAAAAAGAAAAAAGCACCAAAATAATACTTTGCCGAGAATTTAACTTAGAAAATCCCCAGATACTTAAGTAGCTACATCCCTTGCTGTTTTCTCAATTTTTGCATGGGTTTTAATACGATTAGGACTGAAAAATCCAGAGAAACATCCACAAAGGAGGATTTGCTGTGACCGTGACAGAAGCACATGGATTTGGGGCTTATCCCAGACAGAGCCACTCTGAGGAGACTTCTGACTGCGGGTGAGATTCCCGAGGCTGTGGAGGCGTGGGAACATGCGGCACTGGGGACACTATCGTGGGGTCTCCTCCCTGCTGAAGAGCATGGTGACCCAGAGCCACAGCACATGGACACTCAGGGGTAGGGGAGACCTTGCAGACTCGGAGACGACCCCTTCATTTCACAGAGCAGGCAAGGCCCCAAGGCCACCAGCAGGGACCAGGGCAGCTAGGGCAGAAGTCAGTCCTCGGCTGACCATGAAGCCCCTAATTGGAAATGTCAAGTGGTCTTCAACACCCACAGCCTTCTCCAGTCAACAAAAGCCAAACGATATTCCCAAGGGGTAGCTGGTGCTGTTTCTCATACATCTCATGGGCAATTTTTGATATTGGCAAGTTCATCCAGCAGTACAGAGGTGGATGAGGTATTGCCTCTGCTTTTAAGGAACTCATCTTCTCAACAGGTTGCATGACAGCATGGCATTGAGGAGAAACTTATTAAAATGCATACTTAATTTCAAAAAAGTCCGCAGGTAATGATAGGATAGGAAGACAAAATTAATAGCACAAATGTAAGAGAGACTGAGGGTGTCAGCTGAGCACAAGGCCTGTCTGTACTGACCCGCCATGATATTCCAGGAGCATCTCACACCTGGACAAATAACTGATCGCACAAATGCCACCAGGGTCAGGACGTGGGAAGAGCAAAGACTGACCTCACACCGCCCATGCTGGACCTGGCTCCCCCTCACCAGCTGTGCAGATCAGTGCACCTTCCTTCCTCTCTGTGTGCCTTGGTTGTCTCACCCATCAGATAGGACCAGTGTTCCCTTCTCCATGTTACAGAGATTAAACAAGGTAGCATGCATGCTGCTTAGAGCAAACCTGGAGCACGGTTTGTGGTCCACGACGGCAGCCATGATTATTATTATTATCTCCTTTTGGGGTTCACTGGAGTCATTAGTCTTCTATTTTCCAAGCCCAAATATAAGAGGCAAAACAAAGAATTTATTTCAATCATTAAAGTCATTGTTGAAAACCCGAATAGACCAGCGTTCTCCTGCAATTTTCTGGAGGCAGGAAGGACGTGGCCGGGCTGGGCTGAGCAGGGCAGAGCCATCTCAGCCAGGCCTGTGGCGTGCAGGCTGGTAGAAGCGCCTCCCCCTGTTGGGTGAGCCATTTTAGTTTCTTCTTGTCCTGGTGAAGTTTCCGACAGAGGCAAAAAGTTGAAATTAGCTCATTCAATTTTAACTCCACCATAGACAGCATGAATAATGAACCAGGGCTCTCAAGAGGCTGAAAGGAGCCAGGAGCAGCAGAGAAGCAATTCAGGCCAGAAAACACCCGGCTGAGAGCCTGCCGCAAAAGCCGTATGGAGGAGCCGGGAGGGGGTTACACGACAGTGGAATCTACAGATCTGGAGGTGTAGACGCGGGACCAAGAGTTACACTTGAGAGTATCCTCGGGGGCAAGGGCCGCACGGGCCAGCGCTGTGGATGGGGACGGCGGGCCCCAAGCTGAGACACAGTCTCCTCATTTCCAGCTTGTTCCAGGTGTCTCTGCCCTGTGGAGCCACTCGCTCACTCACTCACTCATTCACTTCTTCACTCACTCACTCATTCACTCATTTACTTATTCAGTCACTCACTCGTTCATTCATTCATTCACTCACTCATTCACTCCTTTATGCTTGAAGAGAACTCAAATGTAATTGAGCAATAAGCTAGATGTCATCATGTCTGTGGTAGCCGAGGAGGTAGAGTAGAAAGGCACACAGCAGAATCTTCTAGAAAAGAGAATGATCTTTAGTTTGAGAGAACAGTTTAACAGACGCTTGGTTATCAAAAGAAAAGTCCCAGGCTAGGCTGGAAAAGAGAAGTTTAAATAACAAAAAGAGAAATATGTACATATATGTAAATGTGCGTGTGAGATTTATATACATACACAACTTATATAGAAAGCAATTATATATGAACAATTTATATATAATTTATAAAGCAATTATATATGAACAATTTTAAATACAAGTATATGCAATGTATAGATACACACACACACATATATATCTCACCAGTTTGGGTATATTTGTGCATATGTGGATACCCCCGAGGACAATGCAGGAGAGGAGGTGCTCAGCATGGTGGCTTCTGTCATCCCCAGCAGGAATGGGCACTCTCTGATCTCACATTTTCTGTGTCTTTGCCCAACTTCTCCTCTGTCCCCAGCAGAACCGACTGCACACAGCAGGGAGCACAGGGGCTCTGGGTGGGGTTGTACTGGGCGCTTGGCAGGATGGGAGAGGACAGCAGCCCACAGGTTCAGGAATTCACCCTCAGTTGGGACTGAAGGCACCAGCAGGATCCAGGGCAGGTCATGTGCTGAGCTAAGGAGGAAGGACATTGACCTCTCTCAGGGGTCCACAGACTCCCTAGGTGTGGCTCTGCTGAGATGCTCCAAGAAGCGACTCAGAAGACAACCTGGCTGGGAGCAGAGGCCACACATGCTCTGCTCTGCATGGCCCGAATCACAGGGACCTCCGAGGCAGGTGGTCACACCAGCCAAGCCCTGCACCTCGGGGTGTCCATGCCCTCTGCAATGGGACCTCACTGCTCCTCCCACCAGGGCCACTAAGCCAGCCCAGGGACCTGCGGGGCTGAAATGCAGCCACAGTGAGGGCATGTGGGCCGGGCACTGGTGGCTGAGGACTCAAGTAACATTGTGTCGATGGTGTCTCCACATCCAGGTGAGCAGTGAGGCTCTGCCCAACACAGTAGAGGGTCAGGGTGACGCAAGGTCATGCCGCGTAGATGCCAGAAAACTAACACAAGAGAAGTTTTAACCAGATGAGAGGAGCAGCACATCTTTCAAGGGCCAAATGGTGAATGACTTCAACTTTGAGCCCTGGGTCTGACCTCTGCTGCTGTCTCATGAGGCAATCGCAGACAATGTGTAAAGGGCGAGTGTGGCTGATGCGAAGACTTGGTCTGCAGAAGCAGACTGGACTGGCCAACAGCTGGAGTTGGCCAGCTTCTGCCCTAAACCAACACAAAGGGCCATGATGGATCCATGTGTTTAATGGGTGTGTTCCCTCTTATCGGCCAATCTTTGGTGCATGACAGATTTTTTTTTAAATGTCAGATATCATTGTTTAGCTGAGCTCTGTCTTCTTAGTGTGGGACACACACACATACACACACAGCCCCACCAAGGTCTCCTACCAAGGCCTGTTCTCCGTCATTCTCACTCAGGTATCTGGGTACTCCGCCCAGTTGAGTCACACGGAAATGTTACCTCTCGTAACTTTTTCGTGGAGCCCATCAAAAACTCCTCGACGAGGGTCACCATCCTGCCGCACTCAGTTCCCCGAAGGAAAAATAGAGACAGTGACTTCAAATCTTGGAGGCTGGGTTAGCCCTCTGTGGAGAAGGAAGGAGTGGGAAGGAGGAGAGCTGTTGCCACCACATTACTATACAAGTGGCCCAAGCGCTCGCAAGAGCAGAGGTCACGGCTCCTCAGGGCTGCCAGACTGCTGTTGCGTCCCCTCCAGGAAAGACCATGTGACCCGGGCTGACCGAGGCCTAGAACGATGGCACTGGACTCAGCAGGCTTGCGGGGGGCTCAGAGTCCTGTCAGAAGAGATTCCATAGCTATTGGGTGGTGGCTGTGAACAGCTCGCCCTCAAAAGAAAGGTGGGTCTGGACGCTTCATGGCCACTTATGAAAGACAATGTCCCCATTTTGTCTATGGAGCATGTCAAGTGGTCGCAAAGCTGCTAGTTCCAGACTGAGTAGTGTTCATTATGAGTCATTAAATGCTGCCAGGCTCATACGATGTTCTTGTTCTTTGGAAAAATGATACAGTAAAATTATCCATCAGAAACCAGAGTCAAGCAACTCAAGGCCTGTGTGGCGCCCACGCGGTGATGCCCACTTGTGGCAGGAGTTGAGGAGGATGCCAGCTCCACAGACGAGAGACAAGTAGGAGTCATGCCCTGGCTGCGTGGTCGCTGTGGCCAAATACAGAAGAGGTATGGAGGACTCAGCCACAATTTTCTTCTCCAATATTCTGCTGGAAAAAAACTCTTACTTGGAATCAACTGCATCCTGATTTTGGCTTTAAAATATATTGGCCTTAGCTCTAAGCCACATTCCAAGAACTAAAATATGTAGTTCCTACCTGCAAGGAAGACACCATCTAGTCAAAGAGACCAAAAATGGCAAGAAAAAGAACACCAGAAGGGAGTCTATCCAAATGCAAATAACGTGATTGTCACAGAGCAGTGGCTCGTCCTTGGTGGCTTCTGCGTGGATGGGACCGCGACAGGACGAAGTGAGCAGCTGAGGCACACTCAAGACACCCATGACCTGGTAAGTAACGTCATGGATGAGCCATGACCCAGGGACAGGTCTGCGAGGGAACGGGAGAAAAGAGGGCTCCACTGAGCATTGGGGATGATGGAGTGGGGTGCTCTAGGGGCAGGACAGACAGAAATACAGCCTGGGGACTGTGAGAGAGGGCACCGGGGGCACCCAGGGCATGTCATGGGGTGACTGACACAACTGGTGGACGAGTGGAGGGTGTCAGAAAGGAGACTGAGGGAGGAGGCTGGGCAGATCACTGCAGAGCCTTGGCTGCCGGGGCAACATGTCTGGACTTTGTCCTGGAGGCAGCATGGAGTCAAACAGAGCTTGTGTAGGATCAGAACACTGCGGGCGCTGGCCTCCTCCCTCTGTCTTGGGGATTAAAGCACAGTGGACAATAGGCCTAAGAGGCCCCGAATGCTCCCGGCCCCACCTCTCTCACTGGCTTCGTGCATGTCACACGGTGGCTTCCTTCCTGGGCTCCAGCCATAGGCCCCAGGGTCTCGGGTCTTAGCTCTAAGACCCTTCTTAGGCCTGCCTGGGCGCCCTGCACATCCTGATCTTTCTGCCTAGAGCACCCAGCAGACGATGTCTTGCTCCTGGTTCCTACTTGCCTTTGCCCAGTGAGCTCACCCTCAGCTTGTAGGTCTCGGCTTCGGTGTCACAAGCTCAGGGAAGCCTTTCCTGAAGCACAGACTGCATGGTGGGGCACTGCGCCCTGTGTGTCTCTCATAAACCACTCATCACGGCCGTGGGTCAGCTGGGTAATGACATAGGGACCCCCCAAAAAAACATGGAATTTCCTTTTGGAGGGCGGGCCCCTTGTGGTACAGGCTTCCCCTCTAGGTGAGTGCTCTAGGAATCCATCAGTATCTGAGTACCAGCTAGTGTTGTTGTGAGAGGCTACATTTGGCTTCAGTGAAATTTTTTTGGAGACTCTTTCAACGCGTTTGCCCATTTCATGGTGAGTGATTTATGAGCGCACCTGTCCATGCTGTGCTGAGTGTTCGGCAGTTTTTGACCAAAAATGGCCCCACCCTCCCCATTGACTCGATATCGCCTTTAGCAACTTTTTTGTTTGTTTCCCCGATGAAAAAAAGTCCTCAAAAGAAGAAATTTTGCCAGTGTGGGAGACATGAAACAAAAAATTGCAAAAGCACTAAAAGGCATCAAAAGCGATGAGTTCAAAAACTGTTTTGAGCAGTGGGAAAAGAGTTTCAATGGGTGTATCACATCACATGGAGAGTCCTTTGTAGGGGACTGACATTTAAACATGTTAGAATAAATACACAATTTGTTGTAAATAAATTCTGGGTTTTTTGGTGGGGGGGCCTCCATAATCACTGAACATCTGTCTTCTCCACAGAAACGTCCACCTCACAGAGAGGAGACTGAGTCTGTTCCTCACCAGGTCTTGAGCACAGTGTGTGTTCAGTTCACAGGCATGAGGTAGCTCAGTGTCGCTGGGAAGGGGCCGGAACAGGCTGCTACTCATAAGGATCCAAGCAGAGAGGAAGGCCTGGATGTGACCAGTACGAGACACACAACGGTGCTCTGAGAACCTGGGCAGGGGCAGAGCCAGGACCCAGGCTGGCTGCATGGCTATCCACGTCACTTGGGGCAACTCAGCGCATCTCTGATCACACACGCTGTCCCAAGGTCCTGAGTCTGCAGGGAGGACAGCAGGGACCAGAGGTGAGTCTCCATGCCAGCCTCATGTCTGCACACACATCTCTTGCAGAAACAGAGCCTGCTTCACTGCAGGGCAACCCCAGGAAAGAGCACAGACTGCCTGGGTCCACTGTGGGCAAAGAGAAGGAGGCTCTCCAGGCAAGACACAAGAGGTGTATGTGTGTGTGGAGTCAGGGTCTCTGTAGCCCAGGCTGGAGTACAGTGGCACAGTCACGACTCACCACAGCTTTGACCTTCTGGGATCAAGCAATTCTTCTGCCTCAGCCTCCTGAGTAGCTGGGACTACAGGTGAGCGCCACCAAGCCCGGCTAATTATTCTGGGTTTTTTTTTGGAAAGACAAGATCTCACTATGTTGCCTAGGCTGATCTCGAACTCCTGGGCTCAAGCAATCCTCCTGCCTCAGTCTCCCAGGGTGCTGCAATCACAGGTATGAGTCAACCTGCCAGCCGAAACATGGTGCATTTTCACATGGGCTCTACCTGAGAGTGTCCTTCGACAGAGGACTCATGTGCATCAGTGGGCTCTGGGATGGTGCCTAGGTTTTGGGGAGCTGTGCTGAGGAAACACTGTCACTGAGCAGAGGATCTGCTGGGTGTCTCATGCTTGTCTCCCCAGTCCTGACAGCTCCAGGGCAGGGCTGACGCCAGCCTCATCGCCCATCCTCCAGCCCCATGGATGGGGACACAGAAGCACCCCACAGCAGCACTGATGCTACCATCTGTCAGTCATCATGACCAGGACCCAAGACTGGATTAAGCGTCTTCCAAGCCCTACACAGGCCGAGCACCGAGGGCTGTGGGTTGGCTGGGGGAATGGATGGCCCTCTCTGGCCGAGGTGTTTGCGGGAGGATGGAAGGGCCATGCTGACACAGTCCTGAATAGAAAGCCAAATGCACACCCCACTGCCTTCAGGAAGTCATTACTCAGCCAGCTGTTGTTTCCTGACGACCACAGCAAGGACCTGTCGGGGAGGAAACAGTATGGCCGTGACATGCAAGTGGTCCCCTCTGCCGCCCTAAATGAGCATCAGCCGTAGCCCAGACCTTCTTGCAGGAGTGCCCTTCCGAGCTCACGGCACCCACAGGACAGGTGTAACTCCTCCTGTCTAATGAAAGCTGATACTTTAAGGGGTGAGAAATGGGATGATGACCTCTCCCTGGGTGGGAGGAGAGCATCACACCTGTCCCGGCCTACCTCAAAGTTGCCTCAGTAACAGCCTTTGTAGGACCTGCCGAGGGTATGGAAAAGGCCAGTGTTCTCAATCCAGCCTAGACTCGCCCCAGAAGGCGCCCCATCTCAGGGCAGGAGGCTCATCCCGTCACTGTTTTCCACAACACGCCAGGTTGCAAAACTGGGCAGAAATCAGGAACTCATCTGAACGGAGTCGGGAGTCACCCCAGATGAAAGCAAGGTCAAGCAGAGGTCAAGCTAATCCATGGACTTGCTAAGGCCCCCTCCATCCTGTCCTGGGACCCCCAGGCCACTCTGGGGCTGCCCATCTGGACCACAGAGACGGACCACCCCAAAGCTCTTTATGGCGCTGTGCTGTCCTGCACAGTGCAGGTCCCCTGGAGCTCACAGCCCTGCCCTGCACACCACTGCCTCCTGGCCACCTGAGTGCTGGGCCCCTGGACACCTGCCAGCAGGGTGCTCGCACTTGGGGCCAACTCCTGGGGGTACAGTCCCCTCCACAAACCTGGGGATGGGGTCTCCTTGAGCCTTCTCACTGATTTCTTTTTCTCCCAAAGCACAGAACACTTGATCAGGGGGACTGAGGACAAGGACTCACCCCAGGACTGGTGAGCCCTGGGACCTCTGCGACATTCAAATCTCCTGCAAAGGCATGTTTCAGTCCAATCTTGATGCCGAGGTTCTTTCAGAAACTTTATGAGTGAGGACGATTAGGGAGAATCTGGGCCCCCTGTGCTAAGCCAATTGCAGCAGGCGGGCGCTCCGGGAAACTTGGAGGGAAGCTGCCCGCAGTCCCCGGTCTGAGCCTGGTCCTGAAGCAGGAGGGGCCACCCCTGCTTCTGGATTAATCTTAAACAGGTATGAGGGGAGAGAAGAAGGGTCCCACATGGAGCCGAGTCAAGTAGCTCCACCCTCTAGAGACCTGAGGTGGAGGGTTGATTCCACCACAACTCGAAAGACCATACGGCCGGGGTCTGGACCAGGCATGGGCTCCCAAGGACAAGCAGGGCAGGACCCTATGAGTGAGGTGCTGATGCTCAGCAGGGATCTCTGGAAGCCTTGATGCTGCTGGGTAGGGCTGCAGTGACCATGCTACAAAGCCAGCCGTGGCCAACAGCAGGATTGCAGGCCTGGAAATGACCTGTCCTAGCCCACCCCGAGCACACACCTGACATAGACACGAATGACTGCTGCAGAGGGACAAGTGAGAAGGTGACACTCACAGGACGGAGGGATGGGCAAGCCGTTGCCCTTGGGCTGCATTTAAGCTGAGGCTCGGAGGCCAAGTAGGATTTCGCCAATGGGTCGGAGAAGAAAGAACTTTGAAGACATAAAAAATCAAAACAAACCAGAGGGCAGAGGCTGGAAAGGGTTAGGGTGTTCAGGAAATCTGGGTGCTGGGTCTGGCTGGAGTGTCATGTGGAGGAGAGAGCTGGGCAGCAGACTGGGGAGGGGGTCTGACTCTGGGGGCAGGCAGCAGGAACTGCGAGCTCACTGGGCACCAGGGGCACTGACCTGGAGGAAGGGCGGGAGAGGCTGAGGGGCGTCCATGGGGAGGACTTGCTGCTGCTGTACAAGTGTGTGCACACATACGTGCACATGTGCATACACATGCACACACACATGCACGCACACACATGCACACACCACACATGCATGCACACACCCACACACATGCACGCACATGCTCACACATACATGCCCATGCACACACACAGTTGCAATTCCCGTGGCGATGGTATCCAGGATTCAGGCTAGTAATAAGAAAGCGGCTTCCTGACAGTAGGTCACAGTATAACCTGAAGAAATGCCCAGGTCCCAAGTGGCTGGATCTTTGTTTAAAGTAACATTCAAATAACAAAGACAAGCTGCCAAAAAACAGAGTTTTAAAAAGTACTGACCTCTCCCTTGCTGTCCCTCCAACTCCCTCCTCTCGCCAAGACACACATCAACCCAGGCGGAAACGAGAGACACTCCCTGCCACTCCTTGGCATTCTTGCTTGAGGTCTCCGACACTCCCCAGAATTCCAGACTCCCAGTGGCTGCTGAGGATCTTGTTTTCTCTGTTCTCAAAGCTCTCCATGAGGTCGGGTTGTGGGCAGAGCCCCCCACTCGCCTCCCCTTCCCTCTCCCTCCCCATGTGCTCTGAGGGCTGCTGGGACCCAGTCCTCACCCCCAGCTCACTGGGACCCAGAGAGGCCTGGGTCTTACCCTGGAATAAGCCATTCTTCTCTGCTTTGGCATGTCCTGAGGAGAAGCCCACCCAGATTTAAAGGGTGCAATTAAGAAAAAGAACACAAAATTATAAACTCAAAATGAGGTGGAAATGGGAAAATGATTTGGAGTAGAAAAGAAAACACAACAAATTATGACTATTCAAAGGCTGACAAATATCAAAAAAGGAGGAAAAAGAGAAAACGTTTGCTAATTAAGTGCTGATGACAGCTCATGTTTTGAAATGCTTCCTGTAGAGAGAGCAGAAAAATAGTCAAGTATCTCCTAACAGGGCTGTTTGAATTTTGCTTTTTCTGAGTGATCCTTCAAGAGACTTTCATGTCACAGTGCGTGGCTCATCACGTCCTGCAAATCTGTGGTCAGATATGGGGGGTCTCAAGGGGCGGCTTGCTCAGGCAAGTGTCCCTCTGGGGTCCCTCTGCCATGCCACATGGAGAGAAGCTGCCCAGTGCCTCCAGCCATAGGGTACAGTCAGAATGACCTGGGGACTTTTCCAAAATCCTGGTGTCCCACCCAGCCCTGGAACGCCCCATGCGGCTGTGTCTCCGGGGACTTCTGTGTCAGTCGTTTTATTTTTATTTGTTTACTTTTTAACTTCATTCAACTGTATCATCTAGTTATTTTTGTAACCTTAGATCATTTCTCTTAGAGTCAGGTTAAAGGCCATTATTTTTAGTTTCCAAGGTTGCAGACTTTTTTTTCCAAGTATGCACAAGTTCGTGATGAGCTTCTGCAGCTGGTCACTTGCTCATTTCTTTGAAAAAAAACCCACCTAGCTGCTTTTTTTTTTAACCCAGATCAGGCTGGAGTGCAGTGGAGAGATCCTGGCCTCAAGCAAGCCTCCATTTTTGGTATCCCAAAGTGCTGGGGCTACAGGCATGCGTCCCCATGCCTGGCCAACATCTAGTTGTTTAAAGTACAACAAAACGTTAGAACCAGTGGCCCACCATGGACCACAGCACTTTGTAGGGGCCAAAAGGAAGATGCTTCACCAGGTTCACTCTGGGCGAGCAGGAGACAGACTGCAGGGTGGTTCACCGACATCCTTTCTGGTGTCGCCTCTGTCTACACCATGGAGCTCAGGCTTCTGCTGTGCACAGCCGAGGGAGGCGTCTCTCTTGTATCTGCATCCTTTGTGCCACTCCGGTGCAGTTGTTCATAAACAACTGTCAGGTCCAGCACTTCAACCTAAAACCATCGACTGGGCAGCAGGTGAGAGGCTGGGGACCTTAAAAGTGCACACTCTTTCTTGGTTAATGATAAGGATCAATATGGGTGTCAAGGCTTCCTCCAAACATGCCTCTATCCACACTTTCCCTCGTGGATTGGTTTTCTCCAGCCGCTGTAAAGTACCATAAGCAATAGAAAGTGGCTTAAAACAACATTTACTCCCTCATGTTTCTGGAGTCCAGAAGTCCAAGATCAAGCTGTCAGCATATACCTTATTGGGAGACTGCTATGGCCTGAAGGTTTGTGTCCCCAAAATTCACACATGGAAATCCTCACCCCAAGGTGATGGTGTTAGGAGGTGGGGCCTTGGAAGGTGATGAGACCCTGAGGGTGGAGCCTTATGGTGGGATTAGGGTCTTTCATGGAGGCTCCAAGACTTCCCCCACCCCTCCCACCACATGAGTAGGCAACAAGAAGGCACCAGCCCTGATCCGGGAAGCCCTTACCAGACAAGGAATCTACTGGTGCTGGGATCTGGGTCTTTCAGCCTCCAGAACTATGAGGAATGAGTGTGTGTGGTATTTTTATTAAGGCAGCCCCAATGATCAAGACATGGGCCTAGGTGAAAGCTCCTCATGTGGGCTCAGGGGAGAATGAGGCCAAGGGGAAAGAGGTTGTGTCTACAGTTCTCACCAGGGTTTTGCTATGTCTGTTCCATACTTTGAAAGTCTAGGCAGAAACACACTCCAGATACTCTCTCCAATAGAAGCGCAAGAAGAAAGACTAGGATATATGAGGGGAAACCCCTCCAAAATGGAATTATCTTTTGAAGGGCGGCCCCTTACTGTAGTATGGGCTTCCCTGCTAGGTGAGTGTTTAGGAACCCATCAGCATCTAGTGCACCAGCTAGTGTTGTTGTGAGAGGTTGTGTTCAGCTTCAATGATTTTATTTATTTTTTTTTTGGAGATTCTTTCACCACATTAGCCCATTTCATGATGGATGATTTACAAGCACACCTGCCCACACCAAGCTGAGGGCTCAACAGTTTTTGACAAGAATACCATGACCCCCTGCCCCACTCTCCTTATTTCACCCCAAGCAACTTTTTTTGTTGTTGTTGCTCAGGGTGAAAAAGTCCTCAAAGGGAAATGTTTTGTCGATGTGGAAGAGGTGAAACAAAACCTGGCAGAAGCACTAAAAAGTATCAAAATTGATGAGTCCAAAAACAGTTTTGAGCAGCAGAAAAAGCACCTCTGTAGGTGTACAGCATCAAACGGAGAGGACTTTGAAGGTGACTGAAGGTTAAACATGTAAGAATAAATACTCAATTTTTTACAAATATGTTCCAGGTTTTTGGGGTCCCCCCCTTGTAACCGGTGAGGCTTGTTAAGTCTGAGAAATAGGAGAAACTACCCTGATAGGTGGGAATGCCCCAGGAAGCTGCCTTCAGCCAGGCCTTGGGCATCCTCTGACCTCGGTGTCTCCAGGATGGCTGAGGGGAGGCTCATTTGATGCAAGAATGGCTCAGAGGGGTCTTGGACGCAGGCCAGATGCCAAGAAAAGTGTGTCTGGCTTCAGGGGAAGCAGCAACAGTGAAGTTCAGGATCCAGGAGCCATCCGAGTCTTGACTGGCAAGAGCAGTGTTCATGGACATGATGGGCGCGGGGTTGGGTCCTGGAGGCCAGTTCCAGGCAGCTGCTCCTGCTTCCGAAGGGATCCTGATTCCAGCCAGGCTGCCACACCCAGACCAGCTCCTAGGGACGATGTGGGCTGAACCACTTTGGTAGGCCGAGTCCTCAGCCTGGGAGGAGTCTGGGAAGTGCCCTGGAATCTACACCCCAAACTCCCTACCCGAAGTGTCATCCTGACCCTTCCTCTGTCCTCCTCATCCAGGATTTTGGAATCATAAACCAATACTCTGAAGCCTGACTGGCCCTTGCAGCAAGGGCTTTGGGACTCTGCACAAAGAAAACATGCGGTGATTAGAGATGTCAGGGCTCTTGCCAGGTGAGGCCTCCATCTCAAGCCTTCCGGGGCAGGTCAGACATATCTTCTCACATAGGCTTGTATCTGCCCCGCAGGCACATGGGACAATGAGACCCCAGGGCTGACCACCTGCAGTAGGACAAGCAAGAACAGGTGTCTGCAATTAGAGCACACTGGGAGCTGGAGCTTCTGCAGCCCTGGGAGGCCTGCCTGAGCACAGAGAGCACTCAGAAGGGAATAGTGTCTGGAGGAACAGAAGTGTCAGGAACTGTGGGTGGAGGGCACCCACCTGGCCCTGCACAGCGTCCATGGCCACTGTGGTTAGAGTGGGTACACTCTCCCTCTCTCTCTCTGTCTCTTTCTCTCCCTCTTTCCGTCTCTCTCTTTTTCCCTCCCTCCCACTGTCTCTCCCTCTCTCTCTCTGTCTCTCTCTTCATTTCTCTCTGTCTCTGTCTTTCTCTCTCTCTCTCTCTCTCTCTCTGTATTTCCCTGTCTCTCTCTCTGTCTCCCTCTCCCCTTCCCACTCTCTCTCTCTGTCTTAATCTGTCTCACTCTGTCTCTCTCTCCATCTCTCTTTGTCTCTCTCGGACATTTCTTCACTAGGACAGCTAAGCTACAAAGCCACTAAAAGTTAAAATCCCCTCAACCACAAGTCCTCAAAGTAGGCAGTGGGGCCCATCCTGCCCCATTCCAATTCAGAACTCTGGGAAGGAAAACGTCTTATCCATATGGAGGATGGGCAAACGTCTCCAGAGAGACCGTTGCAAGCTCTGTGTATAGACACAGTACAGGTGCGTTTGGCTCTATATCCAGGTGCGTGTGGACTTGTGTGCAGATGTGTGTGGCGCTGTTGCAGACGCATGCAGGAGTGCCCTCAGCATACTCTCTAGCTCATACCTCCATCCTGTGGGGTCCTTGTCATATGACGTTTGGCTTTCCACATCACCTTTCTGAGATGATTTTCTGTTTGTTAAATGATGGTGTAAAAACATGATAGAACTGTTGTGAATATAAATAACGTCATGCAAGGAGAGTGCTCAGTCCATTGTTGGCGTGCAGCAGGCACTCAGCAAGGTATCCAGGGCCTTAGAAGAGAGTGAGTTAGTATTGTTGGACCTGGAGAGATTCCCCCAGGCTGGGCATGCTATTTAAAAACAGGTATTTTTTTCTTTACAAATCCCAGCACCCAGACTGATTCCCAATGCACATTAGGAGGAAAGCAAGCAGCAAGGCTGACCTTTCATGTGTGGGGTTGCAGACACCTGGGTAGAGGCCAGGAGAAACTAGACTCAGAACAGGCACCCGGGCTATCACCTCCAGTCACCCAACTGTCTCCGGACAAAGGGATCTGGCTCCCCGCCCCAGCCCGGAGAGCACAGAGCCGTATCGCCCCACAGGAGCAGAAACACAGAGCCACATCACCCTACACTCTGTCCTGCCCTGTGTGGAGCGCTCAGTTGTGCGTGCCAGCATGGGCCCTGGGTGACACCAGCATCCAACTGGAAACCAGGGAGGCACCAGCCCCAGAGAGTTTGTGTGTGTCTGGCCACCCAGTCAGCACCCTGCAGAGTCCACCAGGAAGGATGGTGTGGACATTGGCACGACCTGCCAGAGATACACTCGTGTCAGTGTGTGGCAGTGGGGAAGTTCGGATGGAAGCCCTGACCTGCATAGGCCATTTGCCCAACATGGAGACAGGCGGGAGGGACAGTGTATGTGGCCCATCCTCTTGCCATAAAGCCTCATCCTCAGTCATGGCCAAGGGGCCTGGTGCTAAGCGGGAGTGCCATGGGGAACAGGGCCGGTAAGAAACCACACCTCACTTGGAGCAGAAGTCAAGAAATCCCAAGGGCAACATAGAAGCCCTTGGCCCTCAAGGCAGCCAGCACCATGAAATTCAGGGTACATGGCAGGACATTGCCTGCCTGGTGAGGGGGGAGGTCCTGGGTGAGGGAGACCTAGTATGCAGGTCCTGGACTCAAGTCACCAAGAAACTCAACGTGAAAAGAGGCGGAGGGAAGAGAAAGGAGGGAGAGGAGGAGAAGAGAAAGAGGTGCGGGAGGGGAGATGGGGAGGTGGAGGAGAAGGAATAGTGTTTGCAACTGAGGGGTAAAGTCAAGGGCTCAGGTCCCTCAGTTCTATCTTTCCCTCCACACTCATCTACCTATCTAATGCGATGACCCCTGAAGTGACCTTATCTCCCTTCTGACCCGATTACCCCTGAGGTGACCTTGTCTACCATCTAAGTAACCCCTGAAGTGACCTTGTGTACCTTCCAACCCAGTGACCACAAAGTGACCTTGTGTGTCTTCTATCCTGATGACCCCTGTGGTGACCTTGTCTACCTTCCAAAACAATAACTCCTGGAGTGACCTCATCTACTTCTGACCCGATGACCCCTGAAGTGACCTTGTCTACCATCTGACCAGGTGAACCCTGAAGTGACCTTGGGTACATTCTAAGCTGATGACCATGAAGTGACCTTGTCTATCTTCTACCCTGATGACTCCTGAGGTGACCTCGCCCACCTTCTAACCCGATAACCCACGAAGTTACTTCATCTACCTTCTAACCCAGTGACTCCTGAAGCGACTTTGTCTACCTACTGACCTAGTGACCCCTGAGGTGACTTTGTCTATCTTCTGATCCGATACCCCCTGAAGTGACCTCATCTACCTTCTGGTCCAAGGACCCCTGAGGTGGCTATGTCTTCCTTCTAACCTGATGACCCCTGAAGTGACCTCATCTACCTCCCAACCTGATGACCCCTGAAGTGACCTTGTCTACCAACCTGATGACTCTGAAGTGACCTTGTCTACCTTCTAACCCAATGACCCCTGAAGTGACCTCAACCACCTTCTAACTGATGCTCCCTGAAGTGATCCCCTCATCAGAGCACCATGGAGAGTGTTGGTATTTTCTAGACCAAAGTTGACCTGACTCTGGAATGGTATGTTTGAAATCAGTGGCTAGAACCCTGTGGGGAGTCTAAGCCCAATGTAACACTGCCATGACTAGTTCTTTGGGCAAGTCATTTGACATTTCTGAGCCTCAGTTTCCAGGGACACATCTTTAAGATAAGAGTCCCTGGCAGAGAGGACGCTGAGGGTCCCTTTTAATTCTTGGACACTTTCCTAAAGAATCAAGGCCTCCCTAAGAGTCAGTTCATAATTTTCAAGGAACCGGTCACGTGAACACAGATGCCCAGCACCCACCTGTTGATGGGACTCACAGTGGGGAGCATGTCAGACTTCCCCTGTGGGCCTCCGGTGGTCCATGGAGCTGGAGACAGGGAGGTGTGAAATTAAAATGTTCCTTTCTCTGACAATGTGGAGTGTTTAATTGAAATTCCACCAATTATCCTTTCTTCCTCTCTCATTTAATCATCCGGGTGCTTCCAAAGAGTGTCATCACAGGCCACCGTTTTCCATGAGTTATTCTGTCACAGTGTCCCTGCAGTGTGGCATGACTGCCAGTCCATTTGCTCAGATGAGCAAGCCAGTGCCAATAACTACACAGTTGATGAGATCAAACAGTGACAGAAATGGGGGTTCCAATGTATATACACCCCCTCTCCATGGCTCCAACACAGAACAAGAATCCAGGAGTCTACAATCCCAGAGACCTGTGCTGCCTGCTGGGCTGGGCCCACCATGTGAGGTTGGCGAACCACACGGCATCCAGCCACTGAATGCTGGTCCCTGGGGACCACACATGCACATGTGCGCACACATGTGTCTGTCTACTGCGGTCACCTCTTGGGAGGCCGTTCCCCTCTGAGGCCAGGCTTGGAAACCCTGTGGTCCTCGGAAGTCATGACAAGGGCCAACGCACTATCAAGAACCCTTCACAGAGGTCCGTGGGTATTCTGCCCTCCCTGTACCTTCTGCATCACCCATGAGATGCCAACAGCTATCCCTGCTGCCCTGCACGTACATGGTGCACGAGCCTCAGAGGCTTTCCCCAGGGCCTCTCGTCTCACTACAGGGTCCCCATGGTCACCAGTGAACACCGTAGAAGAGCAGCCCCACCTCTGCTCTCCTCCTTCAGAGAGGCCCGCGTGAGCCCTGGTGAGACTTTTCATCAACAAGACCGTGTCCTACAACCAAGACTTATGATCAAATTCTGGTCTAAAAACCAAATGAAAGTTAGTTAGGGTGAGGCTGCCTGTGGGGCTTAGGGCAGAGGAAGGTCTACCCCGAGCTCACACATTATCCTCTGAAACATGACCATCCCCAACCAGACGTGGTTGCAGTTCCATAGGTGACTGGACTTGAGGTGGCACAGGACATGGTCGGGATGGCAACACGCCTTCCTGGTCACAAGCATCCTGGCATCAGGAAGAGGGGTGCCCTCAGGCAGCACTCAGCACCCGCTCTGGGAGCCACATGCTTTAACATGTTAACTCCAAGCTCTGAGGCACCACAGACTCCTGCATGGGGAGATAGCCCAGGCTGACAGGTGGGCAGGGACACTGTGCAGACAGGGAGGGTGAGGATGTCACCTCCTCCAAAAGAATCTCCCTTCACACCCACATCAGTGGCCTTGGCTCCTGCCTCCATAACAGCCGGGCCAGATCTGCTGGGAAGAAACAGGACTTCCAAGCTCGTCCCATAGACAGCGAACTGTGTCAGTTCCCACAGGCTGACCAGGCTGGGACCCAGGACCCTCAGTGCTTGAACCAGTGCCTTCAGAGCAGACATTGTGAGCACCTGCTCACAATCAATAGGCCATGAGTCATGGAGTTTGTTCAGGCATTTTTTTTTTTTGAGTTGGAGTCTCACTCAGTCACCCAGACTTGAGTGCAGTGGCTGCTCCCGGCCACTGCAGCCTTGACCTGCTGGTCTCCGGCAATCCTTCTGCCTCAACCTTCCAAGTAGCTGGAACTACAGGCGTGCACTACCACGTCCAGTTAATTTTTTGATTTATTGTAGAGATGAGGTCTCACCAAGTTGCCCAGGCGGGTCTCGAACCTGCAGACTCAGGCAATTCACTCACCTCAGCCTCCCAAGGCGCGGGATTACAGTCTGAGCCACCGACCCCGGCTTGTTCAGGCATTTTAAATTAAGAAGCCCAGGCAGGGAATGTGGATGCCCTCGGGGAGCTGGACCCACTTCTGAGCCAAGGTGCTACGGAGGACTTCTGCACATCAGCCCTGAGGCCCTGTCGGTCTAGTGTAGAAATCCCCAGACTCCTCAGATGCAAACCATTTCAGAGCCTTGCATGAGCCCCACATGACAGTTACTTCCATGGAAAGGTGTGCACAATGAGTGCGCGCACGCGTGCGCGCGCGCACACACACACACACACACACACACACACACACACACACAGAGTCCATCACTTCCACCACCTCTACGTCCCTATAGATAGAATACAGACATACCCACACCACACTACATCATACCTCATAACAGTGATCACCTCCCTACACAAAGAACACACACACACACACACACACACACACACACACTATTGCCATCATCATAGTGACCTCCACCACCACCACCATCACTACCACCTCCCTACACACAGAACACAAATTCACCCAACCACCATATCACAGTTACAACCTCCCTACAGAGAACACACACACACTCACCATTACCACTGTCACCACTGCCACCATTACTCCTAACACCTACCCCTAGGTCATGAAGTATTCCATTTTTGGGGTGCCAGAAACCCAGCTTGTGAAGGCATCAGCACACCTGGAATGCCGTGCATTTTGTCAGGAGTCCCCACCATATCCCACTCCCACTTCAGCCCCTCCACTGGGACTCCAGTCATCTCCAGCTCACACTCAGAGGTTTCTGTCTCCCCATGTAACCAACACTGGTGATTCAAGAAATAATAGCCACAGGAAAAAAATGTAGAGAAAAGGAGCAAACTGTGACCGAGTTTGGTAAACCATGCCATGACTCCACCACCATTTTTGCGTCTTGGGATCGATTTACAGAAAGAACAGGGAAGACACACAGCCGTGTTCTCCTAGATGACTTGGGAATAGAGTCCACATTGCTCCGTGGGAGGATGAGATTTTGCCAGACTTCAAGTAGGCTGGTCTATCACTGTTCTTTCATTTGGACCTGATGAAGACCAGAGCCAGCAAGTAGTTTGAACAGCCAGGGGTCAAGGAAAGCATGCCCATCTCTTTGCACAGTCACTGCTTCCGTGTAGTTTACAGAGTTCCTCATTTTGCTTTTTTTTTGTTTTGCAACCAAATTTATATGTGGGAAATACCCCTACCTGGAGGCTCCCTGTGGTCCTGACTAGACCCTTCCACAGTCACCTCCATGAAGGACCACTTGTCACCAGGGTGCGGCTCTGCAGCCTTCTTCTAGACCTCTGTTCTTAGTAGCTTCCCACCTAAAACTGACCCTCTTTCCCCACCCAGTGGGATAGCCATGCACTCTCCCCTAAAAGTACACATGTGTGCACATTCACACAGGTATGTGATATCCAGCACAAAGTTGTGATATTCACACACCCACGAGTAAACATGCAACTACCATGTTGTCACTAGATGAGGGGCACAGGGGAGGCTGGCTCACCAACTGTCTGCTCTGGTGGGAGTGTGACAGATGGATGGATGCAGGAGAATAAGGGGGAGGAGCTTGTGGTGGCCAAGCAAGTACCCTGCCCATGACCACTCTCACGGGAATGGGCTGCATGCTTGACCCCACCATCTACACATGCTCTGTGGCTTCACATAGTACAGAGTGGGCAACAACAGACACCTGGGACTCTACTTGCAGCTCAAAGGAGGCACGCTCAAGTGGAGCAGAAGGAAGAATCCACACCAGCAAGAACCAGCTGGAAGGCTGTACAGGCAGATGAGAAATGATATGGCAACCAGGCAGACAGAACCCCAGTAGGGGACAGAAAGGATGGCACAGAAAGCTAGACATGAACCCCGGCTGGAAGGAAGACTAGCTCAAGGAACAAAAGGGAACCCCACCCCCACCCTGCCTGGACTTCCAAATTTAAGAGGATATTGATTGCAATCTCAGGGGAGAGCAGGGGAGGCAGGAAGGAAAAAAGGGGATTAGCAAGGAAGTGCAGAACTGGGTGAAGCCCTCAGAACCTGGCTGTGGGGAGGAACGTTTCTGTGTGCTTGACTGTCATTGGCCATGGAGTGGACTGTGGCTATGAAGAAAGGGGAGGTTGCAATGAAATTGGCTGGATGGTAACTCTGAGCAAAGATGCATTTGTGAGATATCATGGAGATTTATGGTATATATGGGACAAAGGCCTGTCCTCCCGCCACCATTCCCCCTTTTGGCATCAGGAACATCATGTAACCTTCATCCTTCTCCTTGGATCCTGAACACCTGTTTCTGCCTTCTCCCTGACTGACTTTCTCTGCCTAGCTGTTAGAATCCCCAAGGGCTTGATCCTCAGCTCTCAGCTCTTCCCATCCTGTACTCTCCTTTTGTGAAAGCTCACCTATGACCACGTCTTCTTAGCCTACACACAAATGTGACTTCTACAGCCCTAGCTCCAGCCCATACTTCTTTGAGGAACTCAGACTCTACATACCTCAGAAGTGATATCAGCATTTCCCCTTGGACTTCAAAACTCAAAGTCAACACACTCAAGATGGAGGTGCTAACTTTCAACACCCTCAGACCATCTCCAGGGTCCCTCACTGAGGCAACTCTGTGAGCCAGGCTAAGACAGTACTGTGGACAACCCCTGCAGCTTGACAACCAATCCAGCATCAGTGTTTGTCTGTGTTCTCCTATGTGTCTCTAGCACTCACCTACACCCCTCCATGGCCTTCACCCTGTCCAAATGCTCCACGCCCATGTCCTCTGTTCTTTCTCGAGGAGAAAGGAGGTTGTATTGGGGTGTTAACATTTAAAAGGGAGAAAAGGAGAAAAAGCCCATGTTTCCTTCAATCACTGTGGGAGATGTTGTTCTATCTCATCAGCAGGTAAGAAACTCACAGACAATTTTGGCCAGCCACAGTTCTTGTTTCCCATTGTATAATCATGCCTCAGCCCATCTCCTAGCCCCACCTTGCCCCTGAGCATTGCCTGGCTCCTGTCACCATGCCCCCCTTTCTACATGCCTCCCCAGTCTTTCATCTAGCCTGATAGCCTTTCATGACCATCTTCTGCACAAGAGCAATCTCTAAAACTCACTAAATCCAAGCAAAAAATGCTTATAATTTTATTTAATGAAGATAAATGTGAAAATCTAGAATGTATGCCAATGAATAGCTAAGAGGAGTGTTTTTGCTGAAGACTGAAAAGAAAAAATTGCAAAGCCTTGGTATTCTTACAGCTGAGTAGATTACACAGATCTTGAGACAATGTATGCTGCAAAGTTAAGGCGTGATTTGAAAATAAAATATCAAGACCTAATTATAGACAGTGGTATTTTCAATGTAACCTAATTAAATTAATTTTAATTTCCCTTGGCAGTATGTTCATTATCTCCAATTATTCAGAAAACAAGTGCTTACAAAGACAGATTATTTTAAATATATTTCATACAATGGAAAAAGTGTCTAGCATGTGAATTTTTTCATATCTAATCATTATTGAGTCTTTTTTTAGTGGGATGTTCATCTTGGCAATGGTTGTTTTTAAAATATAAAACACAAGAGAAATATTCTATGACACACCACTATTCCTTTTTTTTTTTTTTTTTTTTGAGTTCAGAGTCTCATTCTGTTTCCCTGGCTGGAGTTCAGTGGCATGATCACAGCTCACTGCAGCCTCAACCTCCTAGGCTCAGGCAATCCTCCCTACTCAGCCTCCCAAGTAGCTGGGACTACAGGCGCACTCCACCAGCCTTGGCTAATTTTTCTATTTTTTGTAGAGATGAGGTCTCACTATGTTGCCCAGGGTAGTCTCTGACCCCTGGGCTCAACTGATCCTCCTACCTTGGAATCCCAAAATGCTGGGAGGATTACAGGCGGGAGCCACTATGCCCAGCCGCCATTATTCTTAAATAGAGTTTTTATTGATGTTTGTTAGGTATAGATGCCAAATCCAGGAGTTGTTGATATATCAAAGGAAAAACAAACAGGGGAAGAGAGAGAAAGCAATGCCGCCCAGTATCCAATCACCTGTAATTTAGTGCCATCCATACATTTGTGTCAGGACCTCTAAGACTGTCCTCCCAATGCACCTAACAGGGTCCCCTGAGAAGGCACACGTCTGAGAAAGAACCTCCTAATGAAGGCTACGTATGGAGAGGGATTCTGCAACTTGTGGTTGAAGCACAGAAATTGGAAAGTGGCTACTTAAATGAAATAAGCAAGCAAACAAGCCATTCCGTCCATCCACTGAACTGTGCAGGAGCTGGGGCTGAGCCCAGCAGGGATGGAGACTGGAATCTGAGGCTTGGAGAATCACAGTTCCCAGGAGGCTTCACATGGACCACTCCCTTCTTCCTCAGTCGTAGGGTTCAATTGTGAGGCCTAGCATGTGGTATCCTGGGAAGGAAGGCAGCGTCCCCAACCTGCCTTGCAGCTGTATGCTATGGACTGAACTGTGTTCCCAGTCACGTGCTGAAGCCTTGTCCCAGGCGATGATGTGTGGCGGGGCCTTTGGGAAACGGTTGTCAGAGGTAAGCTGAGGTCAGAGGGCAGGCCCCATGATGGGGTGAGTGTCCTTGTAGGAAGATGATGAGTCCCGCAGTGGTCTCTTCCTCCTCTGCCTGCACACACTGAGGGTGATTGTGTGAGGACACAGCAAGCAGGTTGTCATGTGTCCCTAGGAGAGAGGAACAGGTCACCTGATTCTGTAGGGTTCTTGTCAGACCATGCTGGCACCTTGATCATGGCTATCCAGCCTCAGGAACTGTGAGGAATATGAGGCTATGGCATGAGTGCCGTCAGTGGGCTTTGGCAGTCCCTGCTGACAGAGACACCATGTGGTCAGCTGGTGGGTAAAGGCACAGTAAACAGCCACAGCAGGCCCCAGTCATGCTGGCTTTCTATGTTTCTCTTACCCTCAGTCAAAAAAGGTCCAAAAAGCTGGGCTCGGTGGCTCAGCCTATAATCCCGCGCCTTTGGGAGACTGAGGTGAGTGGATTGCCTGAGCCTGCAG
Source organism: Carlito syrichta (assembly GCF_000164805.1). Lineage (NCBI taxonomy): Eukaryota > Metazoa > Chordata > Mammalia > Primates > Tarsiidae > Carlito > Carlito syrichta. The sequence goes on along the minus strand of NW_007248564.1, from coordinate 146,396 downwards.
GTTCGAGACCCGCTTGGGCAACTTGGCAAGACCTCATCTCTACAATAAATCAAAAATTAGCCGGGGGTGGTAGTGCACGCCTGTAATTCTGGCTACTTGGAAGGCTGAGGTGGAAGGATCGCCGGAGCCCAGTGGGTCGAGGCTGCGGTGGTTGGGAGCGGCCACTGCACTCCAGTCTGGGTGACACAGTGAAACTCCAACTCTAAAAAAATGGTCCAAAAATACCTAATGGGAAACTCCAGAAACAGACAATCCACAGGTTTTAACATATGCTCTGTTTTGAGCAGTGTGATGAGATCTCACCATCCAACTTCGTCCTATCTGGAGGCGAATCCTGACTGATCCATGATGCTGATGACCCTGCCTGTGAGTCACCGAGCAGCTGTCACGGGGATGGATGGACCATGGAGGGGTCAGTGCTTGTGTTCACGTCACCATTTACCTAATCATGGCCTGGAAGTGCAAGAGGGGCAGTGCTGACCATTCAAGTTGGCCTCAGAGAAGCCTCCAAGGGAAAGGGTGAAGGTTCTCAGTAGGGCAAGGAAAACATCCCAGTGGAGGTTGCCGAGATCTGCGGTAAGAACAAAGCTTCTGTCCGTGACACTGTGTAGAAAGAAAATAAAGTTCATGTTGGTTTTACTGTCACCTTTTAGACTGAAAAACCGACAGCCCCAGCATGTGGTAAGTGCTTAGCTAAGACGGAAAAAGGCAGTAGACTGGAGAGACGTGTTCCACTTGGTGGCCATTGGGACTGGTGCTGTCTGCAGACCCATGCAGGTCTTGGAATGTGCCCCTGAGGATGAGGGGACAGCTATACCATGACCTCTTCAAAAGTGGAACCTGTGTGCCTCTTCCTTCCCTGACTGGATGGCTGGAAGGCTGGCTCTGACCACCTCAGACAGAGGCAGAAGCCTCCAAGGGAAAGGGTGAAGGTTCTCAGTAAGGCGAGGAAAGCATCCCGGCAGAGGCTGTTGAGATCTATGGTAAGAATAAAGCTTCTCTGTCCGTGACATTGTAAAGAAAGAAAATGAAGTTCATGTTGGTTTTACTGCTCACTCTCCTCAGTGTGTGTGGTGAGGTTGTCTGAGCAAGAATCCCTGGCACTCAGATGGCAGGTGTGGATGCCCTGCCCTGTGATTGTGCTTAAGATACTGGTGGGTGTGCATGTGTATGTGTGCGTGTGTGTATGGGTATGTGTGTGGGGGGTAGATGTATGTGTGCATTTGTGCGTGCTTGAGTGTGTACGTGTGTGTGTACATGTGTGTTGTATGTGTGCACCCTGGCCACTCGTAGCCAAGCCCAACTCTACCTGACACATGTCCTGATGGAATGTACCTGATACCTGACACATGGGCCTGCATCCTGGCCCTGAGTCCAGTCACTGTCTGGGGCCTATCTGGAAGGGTTCAGTGCTCTGGGGAAGGAGGACTGTTTCTCCTTACTCCTGGGTAATGTGGTGTCCAGGATGCCACAGCCTCTTGGTAATCGAGCTGAGGTGTGAATATACAGTGGCATAGTAAATTACTATATAAAATAATATGCCCATGAGATCAATATTTATATTGCTCTTTCCACTAATTTATTGTGAACTTTGCTCCTCTGTTAACAAAAACAAAATAACAAGCATCTCTGTGCTCCAAGCAGACTCGATTTCAAAACCAATTCTTTTTTTTTTGGAGTTGGAGTCTCACTCTGTCGCTCAGACTGGAGTGCAGTGGCCACTCCCGGCCACCGCAGCCTTGACCTGCTGGGCTCCGGCGATCCTTCCGCCTCAGCCTTCCAAGTAGCCGGAATTACAGGCATGCGCTACCACGCCCGGCTGATTTTTTGATTTATTGCAGAGATGAGGTCTCGTTGCCCAGGCAGGTCTTGAACCCACGGGCTCAGGCAATCCACTCACCTCAGCCTCCCAAATGCCCGGGACTACAGGCTGAGCCACTGAGCCTGACTTCAAAACCAATTCTAACAAAGTCAAAGGCAAATCGTGTAACTGGCTGGGCAGGTAACTGTGGGCCCAGGTAATGTGTTTATTGAGAGAGAGAAGTCAGTCACTGAAGATCACAGCATGTGGGTTCAGTGCCTTCTAAGCTTGGGAAGCAGCCTGCCAGTCAGCTGGATTTGGGGTATGCGGGAAAGAAGCGCTTCACTGCCTCTTCATCTTCTCAGCACTGTAGTCTTCTTTTTAATACAGAAGGATTGAAGCAACTGGGGTTAGTGCTAATATGAATATTAACTAAATGAGCTGAACACTTTATGTGGGTCCGCAGGGCCCTCAAGGTGGGTCCTTCTCTGTAAGTCGTAAGAAAGTCCTTTTAGTTAAATTACAGGGAGCTAGACAGGAAGGGGGATGGGAAAGCCAATCTTTTCCTGATGTCCCAGGTCCATCCAACTTCTGGGAAAGTGTACTGATCCAATATGCTCCCCATCTCCCTCAGTGGGAGCAGGGATATGAGCAGAATGTCTGAGACACAGGCGTCAACATTAAATGAGTCCGGAAATTTCTGAAATTTACTTCCTTTTTTTCTTTTTTTTTTGAGTCAGAGTCTCACTCTGTCACCCAGACTGGAGTGCAGTGGCCGCTCCCGGCCACCGCAGCCTCGAACTGCTGGGCTCCAGCAATCCTTCCACCTCAGCCTTCCGAGTAGCCGGAATTATAGGCACATGCTACGAGGCCCAGCTGATTTTTCGATTTATTGTAGAGATGAGGTTTTGCCAAGTTGCCCAGGCGGGTCTCGAGCCCACAGGCTCAGGCAATTCACTCACCTTGGCCTCCCAAAGCACAGAATTACAGGCTGAGCCACCAAGCCCGGTCGAAATTTACTTCTTATGGGGGCAACCCGCAACTCACCAGCACTGCCCTCAGCCTGCCACCCATGCCCATTCCTGAACACACCCTAGTGTGGACTGGAGTTAGCTCACACCAGCCCGAGAGCCAGTTGATAACTTTTGAGGATTTCTCAAACTAGTCACTAATCACAGCCATGGTGGAAAATGCATAATTAAGCGCCTTTCCAATCCCCAAGACCAAGCACAGAAGTAAATCGAGCCCTGTGGCTGTTGGTGGTGCTGACACCAAGGGATTCCACTGAATTGATGTAATTTGTACGGGGTGAGATGATGAGCCCTTTAGGACTAGATGACACCTGTTTAACAACACACGCACCTAGGAGACTGAGCAGGCTGGAAGGCGGCTCCATGTGTCATGTTTCTCTGCTGCATTGCTCCCAGAGGCTCCTGCAGATTCGGGAGTTGGGTGGAAAGTCACTGGAAGTGCCCTGTGGAAATGAACAAGCCATAAGGAACATTCAAGAAAGAGGATTGTGTTTCTTTCTGCTTGTAAAGGGTATGATCACATGCTTTCTATCAGAAAGGTTTTATTTTTTTTCTGTTTTTTTTTTTCTGGAGAGCCAGTTGTTAAACACTGGCCAGCCCTCCTGATCTAAAAATACACACCTGGTATCAGGGCAAGGCATATCTCACCCAGGTTTCAGGCTCCCGGGTGAAGGAGCCCTTGTCTCGCCCTGGATGCCCTCCAGGACCAGCGCACACCTGCTGCCCTTTCCACAGTGCGCCCAGGGCAAGTGGACCTGGTGGTTACACTGAGCTCCGGGCTGATGCGCCTCTTCAGCAGGCATCTGCACACCCTCCCCACGCCCAGCAGGTGCAGCAGCGCCAACCAGGCCCGGGCAGAGACATTCACAGGAGTCCTCTTTGACTCGTCTCCCGGGCTCCTTGGGAGCCACCTGAGTAACCTGGTTTTATTTCTGGATTTTCACCAAAAAGCCTATTACGTGGCATTGCTTCACACGTCATTTACCTGTAAAGTCCCACACAATGGGGTCCCGTCGATAGAAGGAAAATCCAGCCTCAGCATTGGAAAGCAGACGCGGTGGAGGATGGTGAACAAAACAGAAGTGCCATTGCTGAACCCAGAACACATCACTCTGGCCAGGCGCCAGAGCAAGGTCCCCTGTGGGGAAAGTCCTGAGAGAATCCAACCTGAACGCCCCAAGTCATCCTCCCCTGCACCATGCAGGCCCTCCTGAGGTGACTGTCAGGCAGCGTGTGCACTCGTGGTGCTGCTGGTGCCCGGAGTTCTCACATGTGGCCGCATTGTTTTGAGTGTTGCTTCTTCCTGTGAGGTCGGAGAGGCTTGAGGCCTCGCCTCAAGAGCAAATTCCTGAGCCGGCCTCCAGGCCCCCTCCTGGGACTTGAGCAGCAGGGGCCCAGGACTCTGCATCTGCCGGTGCATTCTTGGGGTCAGATACCCACAGTTCCATGGCCACACCTCCCATTACCACTCTAGCTGCCACCTCGGAGAAAGGGGCCAACGCTTGTCACTCTCAGTGCACTGCCTGGTGCAGGGCCTCTGGGCCATGACTGGTTGCATGCAGGGTAAAGATTCCACCACTGCTGAGCCCATCTCAGGCAGGTGGTGAGAGGGCCAGGCACAACGTGTGAAGGGGTAAACTGAGACACCAGGGAGCCCTCCCAGGCTGGACTGGGCACTTCCACATTTGTACTTGGTGTTCATGCCACCTGCAAACTTGGCGAGCATCAGAGCTGCTGGACCAAATGCCATCTGTCCATGCCACCACTATGTGGTCACGTGTGCCACCATCGGGAGCTCAGCCAAGCTTGAGGCTCTACCAGGACAACATCTGCCCTGGACCTGGGATGAGGCACAGCAGCCTCCAGCAGCCTCAAGATTCGCCTAGCACACACACCCCCAGCTAGTCCCACGAGCCCCTGTGGCCTCCCATCATCTCTCCGAGACAGGAAAGAGCACCGTGAGGTCACCACAGAAAGCCGTGGCTGAGATTTGTGTCCCACCATGGGCCCCAGGCATCTTCTAGGGAGGGCTACACAACTCCACAAAAAAGCATTTTCCAAGCCAGGGTGGAGAGGACTCCAGGGTGGGGCTCCTGAAGGCCGGGTGGGGCACACGACACAGCTGTGTGGGGGTCAGGGACACTTGACATGGCCCAGATCCCTGCACGGCACAGGCAGCATACTGGGCTGTCCCCAGAAAGGCCCCAGTCCGTCATCCCACATGCACGTATGTGCACACAGCACACCCACACAGCCTGGCTCCATCACACACACAAGTTCACCTTCACCAAACACATATATACACACACAACACACAACCTCCATCACATACACACACACATTCACGTTCACCCACATACATACACACACACACAACATACACACACCTCCATCACACACATACCTCATTCACCTACACACACAGACACGCAACACACACACCCCACCACTATCACACATCCACATCCACATTCACCACACACACACACCACATCCACATTTGCCTACACACATATATATACACACAGCACACACAATATACTTCCATCACACATCCACATTTGCCACACACACACATTCACATTCACTCCCACACACATGTGTGTACACATGCAACACACACACAACACATTTCCATCACACGCATCTACATTCACCCATACACATATACATACACACAACACATACACACCGCACCTTCATCACACACACACCTTCTTATTCACCAACACATATTACACACACCCCACCTCCATCACACTCAACACACATCCACATTCACCCCCCCACATATACACACATACAACACCATCAGACAAACACACAACACACACACACACCCTCTGCCTCCATTCTCACACACGTCCGCATATACCCATTTATGCACACGTACACACACACAACACACCCACACAACCCACCTGCATCACACACACCCCTGCACAAACATCCACACACACCCACACACACACACACACACACACACACACACCCCACTGCTCTCTCTCTCTCTCTCTCTCTCTCTCTCTCTCTCTCGCACACACACACACACAAGTCAGGCATGCCCACACATCCCTACTCCTCAGAGGCTGGTGTCTGACCACCACATGCCCCCCGCAGCCCGTGTCCCATCAGGCAGCCCGGCCAGTGCGCTTCCTTGTCTTCCCTCCACAGTGAGACGCTGCTCTTGGAAGGCTGCACCCTGGGGACCGCAGTTCAGGGACTCAGCCCTCAGACGTTCTCTGCAGCAACATCACCCCACCCCTTACTGGGCGTGGGTGTGCTGACCTCACATCTAGAGGTCTACCACGGTTTTCCCCAAATACTGCAGACAGGGAGCAACCCACGGAGGAGCCCGCTGGCGCCCCTTCCCCCTACTCCTCTGCCTATTTGCTCCTTTCCTCCCCAATCCCCCCCTTGTCCCTCTCTCCTACTCCTTTCCCTCCCCCCACCCATGCTTTTCCTTTTCCTGGCCCTCCTTGTCCCTCCTTCCCTCCTATCCTCCCCTGCCCTCCCCTTCCTTCCCCTACCCACCCCCCTTCTTTGTCCCCACCCATCCCCTTCCCCTCCCTCACCTCTACCCTCCTCCCCTGCCCCAAGTCCTCCAGCCTGAGCTGTTGCTAAGGGTGTTGGGTCCTTGGTGCCATTCCATTTGGTGTCCTTGGCTGGAGCCATTGGAAGGGATGAAAAACTCCATGAGGTCCATCATAAAAGCCAGGAAGCAGGCCGTGACAGCACTATGGGGGTGTTTGCACACCTGCAGGGGACTGCTCTTGCCAATTTCCTTCACGTTCAGATTAGATTTAGAGCCACCCCAATGGGGAGGACTTCTTCTGTGTCTAGCCCCTCTTGCGGATTCTGGTTTTTCTCCTGACCGCTTTGATTCCTTTAACACCAGGAGTGGGTATGAGCCCTGGTGTGACTGATGGTGCCGAGGAGGACGGAGATGAGTCGCTCTGATGTTCTCAGGAGAGAGGAGGGTTTGCAAGGCATAAACCATCTTCACATATACGGAAGCCTGTGGATTACATCACCTCAGTCTGAAGTGAATGGAAACTCGGAATAGCCTAACCCAGAAGGGGACAGAGACTTCAAAGGGCCATGGTGAAAACTAGGTCCAAGTGAAGTCAGAGCTAGAATGAAATATTGGGAAATGCCCGTCTGCACAAGCAAAAACTTCATAAATGAACACATTGATAATCACATTGTTAATACAGTCATTGAATTGTCTCGGGGAAGTGCACAGCAATTCGGTAATGGCAGCCTTCAAGGCGAGGCTGAAAAAGCCCGTGGTTTTGAAGGTTATGTCAGAAGCAGGTCATGAAAGGGAGTTGGGGCATGAATGCCACAGTATTTATAAAGTGCCTATGGTGTGTCAGGAGCTTACTGAGTCCTAAAGAGTCAACAATACACACAGAACAACAGGACCCCTGAGGGGTATATAGCCTATTGGAGACTTGGATGCTAAAGTCACCACAATGTCATTCAATAATTCTCATGGCAACACCATCTGCGGGATGCTGGGTGTGAATTAGTTACATGTGAACACGCCCAAGTTGGCTCCAGGCACTAGAGTTAGGCATGGGACGAGGGGAAGGAGACCGTGACTTGGCACCACACACGAAGCTTCATGAGCCATTTTCTCCAGGTAACCAGGGGTTCGTATATGGCCCTGAATCACTGCAGGAGTGCCTCATCTAAGCCTATGTTTTTTAAACCAGATTTGTTCTTCCCTTTCTGTCACTTATAATTTAAAATAAACTCTTTGGCTTAGTCAATGTAGGCTGCCATCAAAAAATACAAAAACGTGGTGGGGTGAGCAACAGACATTTGTTCCCTCAAGGTTTAGAGGCTAGAAGTCCAAGATCAAGGCACCGTGGGTTTGGTTTCTGGTGAGGGTTTCTTCCTCCTCTTCACGGGGTCCTTTTGTGTGCACGTGGAGAGACATGTGAGCTCTCTGGAGTCTCTTCTTGCAAGACACTAATCCCATCAGATCGGGGCCACCCCATAACCTCATTCAACCTTGGCTACTTCCTCAGAGGCCTCACCACCAAATACAGCCACTCAAGGAGTCAGGGCTCAACACAAGAATTGAGATGGGGCACAGCCATTTGGTCTATAACACTTGGAGGAAAAAGGCAGATACAGTAAATTATGTATTTCCTTGTGCAGAGTGGGGCATTTTTTAAAGACCTGAGTTAAGATGCTAAACCAGGAAGATACCCCTTACTGTTAAGGAAGATGCCATGGCTTTCCCTCTTCTGCCCAGTCAAGAGTGTATTAATAAAACTTACTTTTATTTGGGTGTGTCATATATTACAATAATAATCATAGTTGTACGATGCTTTATAGTGCTACAAAGGGAAAAGTTTGTGTATTTTTTTTAATCCTATGTGCCTAGTTTCTCTGTTTTTCCATGGGGAAACTGAGGCTGGAACGGTATTTTCCAGGAAGTGTAGGATTGAAAGACAGAGTTAGGTCCTAATCTGGGGTCTGAATCCCATGCTCATTCTTTCGGGGCTCTGTCACCTGTATGAGGGATATTTACAGGGTCAGCAGAGATGGTGCCTGGAGGCAGAGAGTTCACGTGGCAACACACACCACTCACTCACAGTGAGTTCTCCAGACACAGATGAGGTATCTGGGCTCAGGAAATGCCCTCATAGTGCTCTGTGGGGTGTCAGTCTCATACCTCTCCTGGCCAGGTTTGAAGGTTTAACTGCATCAAAATGCTCGCTACAGGACTGAAATCCTGGCACCTCATGTCCTAGCAGTGCCGTGGGCGCTCCACAGAGTGCTCTACAAAGCAGAGTTCTCCTCAGGGATAAATGACTCTGCCTGGATCCCTCAGTCATGGTCACCACCTGTGTGGGTCAGGGAGAAGCACAAGGTGGGGGAGCAAAAAACAGAATTATCTTTTGGAGGGCAGGCCCCTTGTGGCACACTTGGAATTTGATCCTTTGTATCAAACGGTCAACCAAAGTTTTCATTTGAAAATTTTGAGAAGGTTGCATCACAATTTGCGGAAGACATATCCTGAGTTGTGGCAAACAGGTGCCTGGTTCTTCCACCATGACAACGTACCTGCCCACACAGCACTGAGTTCAGCAGTTTTTGACCAAACACGGCATGACCACTGTGCCCTAACCTTCCTATTCTCCTGACTTCACCCTCCAGTGACTTTGTTTCCCAGGTTGAGAAAACTCCTCCAAAGGAAACGTTTTGCTGATGTGGAAGAGGTGAAACAAAAAATGACAGAAGCACTAAAAGGTATAAAAATGAATGGATTCAAAAACTTTTGAACCGTGGAAAAAGCATCTTGATGGGTGTTTTGCATCATACAGAGAGTCCTTTGAAGGTGGCTGAAGTTTAAAATGCAAAAGTAAATGCATAGTATTTTATAAATAAATTCTGTTGTTTCTTTTGACAAAAGGAAACTCATCCAAAAAAACCCATCCAAAGCTGGAGTCCATGATGCAACACCACCAGGATGTGCTGGCCACTCCTCTCCCTCTGAGGGCAGCGTATGCCCTGAGTATTTCGCAACAGAAGCCCACATTATCTCCAGAGCCCACAGACACAGAACTTTGGCCCTGTAGCATCCCTGCCACCCCCACTTCACGCCTGCTGAGCATTCCTGGAAGCCTGACAGATGCAAGAACACAAAGATAGTCAGAGATGGCCTTGCCTCTGCCTGGCATGAGGGGAATCTGGAGCGAAACTCATCAAGGAATGCCAGCCAGGTCCCACAGGAGTCGTGCCAGCATTTGATAAGAAGGGAGGAAGAGGGGCTGGTAACAGTCAACACTCCCCACCCGGCATCCTGCCCAGCCCTTTCCAGAATCAATAACACTTTTCAACCAACCCTGGATTCAGCTGACTCCTCTCCTCCCCCAGAGCCACCTTGAACTCAAAGTCAGACACTCCCCCAGCTATTGTGACCACAACCCACTGCCACAACCACAACCCACTGTCGTAACCACAACCCACTGTCGTGACCACAACCCACTGCTGTGAGACCCTCCCCAGCTTCGGGAGGGGGCGACCCAGGCCCCTGGACTCTGGAGATGGGTCCACTATGAAGCCACAGGATGACATCTCTGGGAACCTAGCCTGCCTTTCTAACAGAGACCGCGTGGCCCACAGGCAGACACAACTCTTATGAGTTTAAACAGGAGAGGCCTTCTCTGGACAAGACTCTTGTGAGTATAAACATGAGGTCACAGATGTGTCCAGACAGATGTGTCCCAGGTAAACAGGAACCTGAAAACGGTCGCTCCGTGGGGCTGGGCCAACTTGCCCTCAGACTGCAGAATGAGGGCCAAGGACGATTCTAGGGTCTGCACCAAGAAGTGAACCCCAACTAGAAAGCGGGGGACAAGCCCAAGGGAAGGAGTCGTGAGAGCAGATCAGGGACAGGAGAGCAGTCAGCTGCAGGGATAGGAGCAAGGGTAGGGCCTGACCCCTGATTTCCAGGGAGGGCAGAGAGGCGCTGAAGGTTGAATGGGTTGGGACAGCCCAGAGAGCTGAGTGTGGCGAGCTTCCTGGGAGGGACACCTCCACCTACACATCTCTCCTCCTGACCGTCACCTGTGCCCTTTGCTACAAGTGGTTGAACTTAAGTCAAGTGGTTCCCCGGGCTCTGGGAGCCCATAGAACAAATTCACCAAACCACGGAGGTCCTGGGAACTCTGGTTTATGGCCAAGGTCAGAAGCACGGGCCACAGCGGGGACATTCAATCAGCCCCTGGTGTGGGCAATCTCATGGGATGGCACCCTCACTCTGTGGGATCTGACACCTCTTCAGGTAGGCAGCACCAGAACTGAGCTAAACTACAGGACACCAGCTGGCGTCCACTGGAGGAGGCGGTGTTGGGCATGTGCTGAGAGAGAGGGAGCAGCGTGACGCCCCTCACCAGAACCACCCCCAGCTCACACTCCTGACTCCACCCCTTCTCAGTGAAGGTGCATGACACCAGGAGATCCCAGAGGTAACAGGACAACTCAGGTCTTCCCCTAGGCCATCTGCCCTTCCAACACCAGAAACACCAAGTTTCATTTTCGGAATAACCTGTTATTTACTTTCAACTAGGATCAGATCCAGGATTGTCAGAGACTATAGAGAGAATAAACAAAAGTTCTCAGACCCATTTTTTACAAAAAAGCAAGGACCACACTGGAATGCTTTTAGGTATCCATCCACCTCGGCCCTCAGGAGCAGCCCTGGCTGCTTTCCTGAAGTGTGTCCATGACTCAAGTCACCCTGGATGCTGGACTGAGGGGCAGTAGAAGCCAAAGGGCACATCAATGTGGCAACAGTGACAGGTGTACTCCAGGGAGGGAGACACAGCCCTGAACCCAACTCCCACGGTACCCTCTGCTTTGAATGCTGCATCCTAGGCCAAGCCACAGGGACCAGCTCCCTCTACATGGGGACCCTGTGTCCTATGCCAGGGCTCACAGGAAGCATGAGGCCTTTCATTTTTCAGTCCTGGGCTGGCTGCAGCCAGAGAGGTGACCAGGGGATGGCAGAGACCAACAACAACCCCAAGGAGGCATTCAAGGCACCCACTTGGGACCCACATGGAGATAGTGCCATCTATTCTGGACAGGGGGCTCTCGAGCTCTGCAGGACCCTCACTCCTCCTCCCCCTCCTGGATATGGCATTTGATGGGCTCCAGGGCCTTACCTCAGGGACCCTGAGATGCCTAGGGTGGGAAGGGCCCGTCCCTCTCACTGTCAAGTGCAGCTGATGAGGAAACTCTGAATCATTTCATTGCTGGGACTTGGAGAAACCACATGGCTGCTCCATCTTGGAAGCTCTTTTTCTTAAAGTGCAGGAGCCTTCAAACCAGGTTTCCTACAACGCA
>NW_007248564.1:117040-134673 GCF_000164805.1 Carlito syrichta | reverse complement strand
CGATCTAGTTATTGGACTTTAATACTATGCTATATCCTATTAAGCTAATACCTTATCGTTAATTCTTTTATAAATCATATAGTAACTATTACACTTGAATAATGTAGCAAAAGGAATCAAAACAGCAAGCATAGATTTACGCAGCTATGAGTGTATATGTATATATTTTATCCCAACAAGTCTACTCTAAAAATCAAATAGTAGCTGTCACACTCTTGAACAAGGAAATGCAGGGCTTCCAAGATGGCGGCCATGGGCTGAAGCAGACAGAGTTTCGGTAATTAACAAAACAAAAGAAAACGTTCTACCTGGCTAGGGGCAGGGGACAGAACTACCATGGTAATTTAGTTTCTAATCTTAGCCCTAGGGGAAACAGCTTTCGGGAACAAGGACTACCCAGTCTACCAGGAAATAGAAGTAAAAAAATATCTAGAAAGAAGCTAAACTTAGAAAGACAGAAACAATTCCGCCATGCACCTTCCATCAAGTGTACTGAGATTCACTTGTAAGTTTTACTGCCATGTATGCACACTGGTCACCAATCACACGCCAATATCATAGGTATAACTGATATCCTATGTCAGAGGCGATCTTCCAGATGGGCCTTTACAGGCCTCAGCCATGTAGCTATAGATGTTGGCTCCCAACAGTCAGAGACTATAGAGAGAATAAACAAAAGTTCTCAGACCCATTTTTTACAAAAAAGCAAGGACCACACTGGAATGCTTTTAGGTATCCATCCACCTCGGCCCTCAGGAGCAGCCCTGGCTGCTTTCCTGAAGTGTGTCCATGACTCAAGTCACCCTGGATGCTGGACTGAGGGGCAGTAGAAGCCAAAGGGCACATCAATGTGGCAACAGTGACAGGTGTACTCCAGGGAGGGAGACACAGCCCTGAACCCAACTCCCACGGTACCCTCTGCTTTGAATGCTGCATCCTAGGCCAAGCCACAGGGACCAGCTCCCTCTACATGGGGACCCTGTGTCCTATGCCAGGGCTCACAGGAAGCATGAGGCCTTTCATTTTTCAGTCCTGGGCTGGCTGCAGCCAGAGAGGTGACCAGGGGATGGCAGAGACCAACAACAACCCCAAGGAGGCATTCAAGGCACCCACTTGGGACCCACATGGAGATAGTGCCATCTATTCTGGACAGGGGGCTCTCGAGCTCTGCAGGACCCTCACTCCTCCTCCCCCTCCTGGATATGGCATTTGATGGGCTCCAGGGCCTTACCTCAGGGACCCTGAGATGCCTGGGTGGGAAGGGCCCGTCCCTCTCACTGTCAAGTGCAGCTGAAGAGGAAACTCTGAATCATTCATTGCTGGGACTTGGAGAAACCACATGGCTGCTCCATCTTGGAAGCTCTTTTCTTAAAGTGCAGGAGCCTTCAAACCAGGTTTCCTACAACGCAAGCACTAGACAGAGCTCTCAACACCGAAGGAGGCCAAGAGTGCATCTGACATTCTACCCCGAAACCACATGCAACAGGGATCTGCGGGCCTTGGTGCCATGACCCAGTCACCACGTGGGGCTTCCAGCGTCATGGAGAGGAAGCTGCAGACCCGTGCTTTCACCAGGATCATTGGATCAGAATGTAGAGCCCGACTTGACCACTCCCTCTGCTGGGCTGATCTTCCTCCTCACTTTCTCCACAGTCATCATGACACACTGCGCCTCTAATGCTTTCTTAGCCAGGTACGGTGGCTCACACCTGTAATTCTAGGGCTTTGGGAGGCTGAGGCAGGAGGATCACTTGAGGCCAGGAATGCAAGACCAGCCTGGACAACATAGAGAGAACCAGGCTCTATTTGATCAACTCAGTTCACTCTTGCTCTAAGTTAAATAATGACAAAATCCAAATTGCTGTTCGAATCGGTGGAGAGCCCAGATGCTAAGGTTTGTGGCGAAAGGTTTGTGCTGGGAAGTCGCAGTCCATGTCAAAACTACCTCATATACCTGGAGCAGGCCAGCCAGCTTAGACAGATGCTCTCCATTTCAATTCAGCCCAGAGTCTTGTGGTTGAGACTCCTCTCTGTCCACATGGAGACGTACGTGCTGTTAGAATCCGAGGCATTATGGCGTCTTCACCTCAGTCATTGTGTGAGGAGGGACTGAAGACCACCCAGTGTCTTCCTGCCAACTGTCTTGCATGAGTAAGGCGTCCACACTGCATCTCCACTTCAAGAGAAGCAAAGGAAGTGCCTTGCTGGGTAGACTCACCAGCTGCCCTGGCGGAGAGCTCACGTACCCCCTTTCTATGCAGAAAATGACCAGCAGTCGATGTTCATTGTTGGCTGACTGTTCAACAATTCCCTGCTTCAGAAGGTCAGTGTCTGAATAACCCTGAGAGGAAGCTAAGGAAGGCTGGTTAATCAGTGGATATCCCACTGTGAACATCGACTGAGATGTTCATGCTGGGACACAGTTGGTCATTCCTTTGGTGTGATGACAGTGGTTAGTCCTGAGGCCCTGCCTCCCCGTGGGTGGAGTACATTGCAGTGAGTTCTCCATCCAGCCTACACTACGTGCAGGAGAATAAACTAAACCACAAACTGGATGAATCTGAACTGTCTCAGATTTCTTGAGAGAAAAAAAGATCAAAAAATCCTAGAGACTGAGATTTCAACTGAGTTGGGAAAGAATGTGAAAACTGCACGGCACCCTGCCTCTCATCCATCCATCCCTGTTTTTCATGCAAGTGCTCCCTCAACACCTTGCAGGAATCAGGATCATAGAGGCCACGGAGCACAGGACAGAGGACCCTCCCTCCACAGGGGCACAGTTCAACGGCATGGGGAGAGGGACAGGTGAAATGATATTTGCAAAGCTAAGTAGCTAAGTTTTGCTCCTGGCTCTGTCTTCAAGACTTTACTAGAACTAGCTCATTGAAGTTCGAGAACCATTGCTCTAGAGACATTAATCGTTCAGAATACTTAACTGTCCTGTTGGGTGTGATAGGCAATAACTCGCTCAGTCTGTTATTAGTAAGATATTAATACCATCAGACATAAGACACAGCCTTGACTTGACAATCACATTTCAGGAAAAGAAATACTACCTATGTTGTATGTGAGCTGCACCCTTTCCCAGGAAACATTGAAAAACGAAACAGCACATCTAAGAATCCAGAAAATACGATCCTTGAGTAAAGATTAACAATACGTGCTTTTCATAACTAGGGGCATTTCAAGGCTGAGTTAGCACTTGATTGACAGGTTGAGATTCCTCACAATCTGGAGGCCTGGGACAATGAGCCAATACCGATATGGCAGAATGAAGTAGGCACGTCGCAGGGGAGGCCAGGTCGTGCACGTACAGGACACAGGCGCCGCCACAGCATGACCTGTGATCTCAGCAGGCGGAGATTTGGAATAGCTTTGCGCTGTCACAATGGCAGTTCACTCTTTTGGAGTGCTTCTTGTGAATCAGGCTCTTAATACAAGGCTACATGTGTGTGTGTGACACACATATACATGAAATACTGTAATTATAAGCACATGTGCGCACACATGCACACAACTCCTTCCATTCTCCCATAGCCCACGTACCAAGGTATACACGCAGGCTAGGAGAGGAACTGGCAAAGGTCAGGCTGTGGGCTTTGAATGCAGGTACACATGACATCCTGCCCTGAGGTTAGGAAACACAATCATTGGTGCCAACCCTTGACTTGGCCTTCTTCAGCGCAGGTGAGACATTCTGCAGTGACCGACTTCCAGAATGTGACCAGCATGCTTGGTATTTGTGCGTCATGATTCTCAAGGTCTATGAAGCTCAGTCCGGCTCCTATGGAACACGTCCACGAGCCAGCGTGTACTGCATGTAACTCACCATCTTATCCCCAAAGCTCAACCTGGGCCAACTTTCCCCTAGTTTGACACCACTGACCTCAAGTCCATCCCCTGGGCTGGCCAGGCTGAGAAAGGTGCTGACATCGCTTCCTGCAAGACAGGGGAAGGAGATTTCTGACGTGTGTCTTGAGGGAAAAAGAGGGTTGTGGGAAACCTCAGAAATATTCCCAAGACTTCCCAGGTTGCATATGGAGAGAGGAGCAGATGCCCACTGTGATGGCCCCGCGGGCAGACAGCAGGAAGCAAGGAGGGAAAATTGCAGAGAAATGCCACCTTCAGCAGAAAAGGACCTTCTTCCCAACTACAGTTGCCTCCACATGGATGACTCCAATTGTGAGTGACAGGAAATCTCTCCTAAACCCTCAATCTGCTAAATCCGGACATAGTCAAGCAAGCATTTGGCAAGAAACCCAGGGGATATTCGTGGGGAATTCTGGTGACAAGAGCTCGGCCAGGTCCTTCCCAAAATGCCCAGTCTCCAGAGATTGCTTTTGATCTAATGTTGAGAAAATGAGGGCAGGGCCATGGCAGCCTTATGCATCCCAAAGCACCCAGGGAGCAATAGGTCCCCTGAAGTGAGCAAGTATATGGACAACAACCTTCACCTGGAAGGGAGTGCTGGGAGGGGAGCAGAGGCCTGGAGTCTGATCCTGACGCTGCCGCTGAGGGGAGGTTTTTAGAACGGCAGTGGACATGGAGGCCCCTCTGCCAGCAGGCAGGGTTATATTAACTAGGGCAGCAGTCACCAACCTTTTTGGCATCAGGGACCAGTTTCATGGAAGACAATTTTTCCATGGACCTGGTGTGGAGTGAGAGTATGCATGGACCCAGGCTGCTCTGGGCTGAAATTTCCCGCACCTGCCACCAGATACGACACCTTGGGCCAGCTACCACACCTCTCTGGGCCTTTTCCCTGCTAACCAAGGAGTCCAATAAGACCACCCACCTCGCTAGGTAGGTGCACTTGGGTACACGTTGAATCACCTAAGGATCATCAGTTAAAACACACACACACAGGTGATCAGGGCCCACCCGCAAGAGACTCCGTGATGGGAGCTGGAGGTCAGAGTCTTCCCAGTGATTGGGAAGGGCAGTTGGAGCTGGGTGTCTCTACTCCAGACTCCAGTCAACTTCCCACCATTGCACCCCGCTGGCCCCTTTCAGAGCATTTCCTACCACTGTCGCTCATGGCTGTAGTGATGAACTAGATCTGTACCCCATCTCTTAGCAGGAACATGTTGTGCCCCATGGTTGGTCCGTGGAAAGCACTCAACGTGCGCCGGTTGTGGGGACCCATGTTGATTTCAACGTCATGCCGTTCTACCGCTATTTGCATAAACGTTTGCCTTTAACTATACAGCCATAGCAGAAGCTGCGGGACCATGAACTCTGCTCGAAGTTTTCACCCACTTTATCTCAGCCACAAACAGCAGAGGAAGCAGCTAGGAAGTGCTGGGAGGGGAGCAGAGGCCTGGAGTCTAATCCTGACACTGCCGCTGAGGAGAGGTTTTTAGAATGGCAGTGGATGTAGGGGCCCCTCTGCGAACAGGCAGGATTATATTAACTAAGACAGCAGTCCCCAATCTTTTTGGCCTCAGGGACAAGTTTCAATTTTTCCATAGACCAGGGGGGCAGGGGGTTATCCTTGCATTAGATTAGCATAAACAGCACCAACCTAGATTCTTCACATGGGACTGTTCACAAAAGGGTCCACGCTCCTGTAAGAATCTAATGCCGCCACTGATCTGACGGAAAACGGGACTTCATTACTTCACCACCTGCTGTGCGGCCCTATTCCTAACAGCCACGGACCATGGGGGATCCCCGAACTAGGGGATATGTAAGTACCTTCTAATTCTAGATCCTTTCCTCACAAACACATTACCGGGTGGAGCTGTCACCCACAACCACATCACGAAGCATGCAAGATGCGACTTCCCTGTGGCAGCATCCACACAAGGTGAGCTGTGAACAAAGGCTGCTACCTTGCCTCCCAGAGCCAGGACGGTGGCCTCAGGAGAGCTCTTTGGTTCCGGCATCTCCTTCAGGGGAGCCAGGCTGGTTTGCAGCAAAAGGCAGGGAGCTCATCCTCACGGGGGCCTCTTCCTCCTGGTCTTGACCCTCCCTGAGCATCCTAGCTGCTAAGTAGATGCCTTCTGTCACTGCAGTCTATTTTGTGCCATCCACAGCATGCTGTTCTTCTTTGTTTTTTTTCTGAGTTGGAGTCTCACTCTGTCACCCAGGCTGGCACGATCACAGCTCACCATAGCCTTGACCTCTCCGGCTCAAGCAATCCTCCCACCTCTGCCTCCCAAGTAGCTGGGTCTACAGGTACCAGCTACCACGCCCAGCTAATTCTTTGATTTTTTTGTAGAGACAAGGTCTCGCTTTGTTGCCCAGGCTAGTCATAAGCTTGAGATCAAGCAATCCTCTCATCTCAGCTTCCCAAAGTGCTGGGATTCCAGGCGTGAGCCATTGCACCTGGCCCACATATAGACTTTCTTATACACATGAGCTCCTTCTTGAGTACAGCAGCTGCTGGAGCAGCGATGGTCACAAAGAACAGGCTGCTCACAGGCAAGACACAGAGCTTGGGGATTATCACCACAGAAGCCTCAGCCTGACTTACTACCCTCCCCGGTGGCTGCTCGTGGACCCAGGGACTATGGGCGTGCAGCGTGGTCCCTCAGGCACCCTGGGATTTGCACATCTCTATCTGCAATGCCCTGCATTCAACTGCCTTCAAACTACCACTGAGTGTGCTGGTGCAGGGAGACTTGGAACAGGGCAGCCTCCACAAGGCTTTCTGTTTCTGTTCCCTTCTACCTCTGTGACTGGGGACTATTCTAGTTCAGCTTGGTTTTTTTACAGATCAGCAAAACGTCTGCATGGAAGGTTCCATTTCCTAAGATAAAAGGGCAGCCAGGGCTGTGATGGGAGAGTCCTGTCCACCTAAACGTGACAGGTCAGTGAAGATCGAACCTCCTTGCCTCCTCTAACTAGAACTTGGTATTTTTAAATTACATTTTTTTTTACTTGGGGTCTCACTCTCTCACTTAGACTGGAGTACAGTGGCACAATCATGCCTCACTGTAGACTTGACCTCTTGAGCTCAGGGGATCCTTCTGACTCAGCCTCCCAAGTAGCTGGGACTACAGGCGTATGCCTCCACAGTCGGCTAAAGCAATTTTATTTTTTGTAGAGGTGAGGTCTTGCTATATTGACTAGGCTAGTCTCAAACTCCTGTGTTTAAGCAATCCTCCTGTCTCGGTCTCCCAAAGTGCTTGGATACAGGCATGAGCCACCTTTCCCGACTTAAATTGCATTTTGATGTCATCTGTCATATTGGTGGGCTGTGGCTTAATACACTAAGAAAATTTTTCTAAGTTTTTACACTGTGTAAATGCTGCAAACGACACACTGTGGGAGCTGTCAGAGGCTTCCTGTGGGCCCCAGGACCCTGCAGTGACCATTCTCATCTCTTAGTATAGTTTGCTACCTTTTCTTTCCTGAAACCCTCTCAAATGTGACTTTTTAAAGGCATTCAATCAGTCTTTTCCTTAAGCTAAGATTACAGAGCAATTTTCAACCAAATCAGAAGCTATTACAGGTTTGATCAGCCAATTTATGTTACCTGTGTCTGGATGTCAGTTTTCTGTCACCCAAACATGTATACACACACGTGACACAAAGTATAACTACCCGTTCAAAGACTCTGTGCATCTCCCAGCCAAGCCCCCAGCTGGGCCTGCAGGGTCACCCATACTATGGTGACAGAGACAGCAAGTTCCCAAACAAAGCTTGGCCCACACCCAGGCCAGCACTGAGAGCAGTCCCAGGAAAAGACTCTCCTTGCTACCTTATGGTAGCTCTGGAAAAAATGTTGCAAATATATTCAGAACATTCTAAACTCCTGGGAAGCATGTAAAGCTAGGGAGAATGGGAGCCAGGCTAAGGGAGCCTGCCAGGCTGGGGAGCAGAGGGCAATGTGCAGGGGAATGTCACAGGCACACGCTCCCAGTTCCACACTCCAGCACAGGTTTCTCTGGTGAGTCCATAACCGGGGACAGTGAGTACCGGGTGCTGTGTCTGTGCTGAGGCCTCGGTGAGGCGGGCGCTTTTATTTTCGTTGCACAGAGGGAGCCACAGAGGCTCCTATGAGCAGCAGATGTGGAAGTGGAGGCTCAGCCCTGGCCTGCATACTCACGTCCCTCCCTCCATCTCCACCTAAACCCACCACCCGGCCTGGCAGCTTTCTGGGATGCAGCCCTGTGTTGTGCTGTTTCCCAGCAGGGCAGGGATGGTTTTTTTTTTTTGAGTTGGAATCTCACTCTATCACCCAGACTGGAGTGCAGTGGCCGCTCCTGGCCACTGCAGGGATGGTTTTTAAACAGCTATTCAAGCTCAGGCTCCCCCCGGGAGGCCTGGGGCAGCTGCCTGCATTCCTTTCTTTAATTAAAGCCCAATTCAATGCTCCTTAGCATAAGGATCACGGTGTCCATCAGAATAAGTGTCTCTTGGATTGCATTTCCCATCCCTGTCCCCAGCCCCGGAGCCCTGGTGTCTCTGGGGTCCATGCAGTCCATGGCAGCTGCCTAAGCCAGTTGTCCCCTCTGCTCAGCATCCCCAGGCACAGGGACAGCAACCCTGCCCATGAGGTTATGAGGGCATCAACTCACATGGGTCCTAGGTCGGTGTCATGGCAGCTGCCTAGGCCAGTTGTCCCCTCTGCTCAGCATCCCCAGGCCCAGGGACAGCAACCCTGCCCATGAGGTTATGAGTGCATCAACTCACATGGGTCCTATGTCGGTGTCATAGAGGGTTTCCAACCCTACATGACCCAGAAGATCCTTGGGATCCAAACCAGATGGAAGAAAGATTTTCAAAAAGAATAGAAAATGCAAGAACTCCCAGCCTCTGCCAGCAAAGAGGATGCTGGGAAGGATCTGGGAGTCAGCGGTCCCAGCACTGGAGGAAGGTGTCCGATGCACGTAGTTTCCCTCAAGACTCACGGCTGATTGACACTTCCTTGTGTCATTACTTTGGAAGATTAAGAAAAACTCATAAGCTAGCCCTGCCCTGTGGTTACAGATGCTGTGGATTATTTTGAAAAAATGATTGAATGTGTTTTGAAATGCAGCAGGGGCTGGACTCAGTGGCTCAGCCTGTAATCCCAGCACTTTGGGAGACTGAGGTGAATGGATTGCCTGAGCCCGCAGGTTCGAGACCAGCCCAGGCAACTTGGCAAGACCTCATCTCTCCAATAAATAAAAAAATTAGCCTGGCATGGTAGCGCGCACCTATAGTTCTGACTACTTAGAAGGCTGAGGCGGAAGGGTCACCGGAGACCAGAATGTTGAGGCTATGGTGGCTGTGAGCGTGTCACTGCACTCTAGCATGAGCGATAGAGTAAGACTCCAACTCAAAAGGAAAAGAAAAGAAATGCAGCAGAAAGCTATTCCAGAAGCATTGATGGCGTCAGCCTGCAACACTGAGATCTTTCTGATAGTCCTTCCACCTACATGGATGTGTGTTAAAATTAGCAACTGAAAAAGTGTAGACAGCTGAGTGTGCTTCAGCACTGTATTCTCAAGCATTAGCCCCTTTACCATTGTCTTAATTACCTGCCTTTTAAGAAGCACAAAGGAGAGGCTGCCCTGAGTACTGAGACTTCTAGGGCCTAGAGTCCACAGGCTGGTAGAGTGCTTCAGCGTTTGCCATCAGCTCCTCAAGGGGCAGGCTCACCCCTGACCTGGGAGGACACAGTGAAGTGTGCCAGGCTGTTCTTGCATTCCTACATGGAGGAGGATCAGGAAGCCTTTGGTGAGAGTTCTGCCTAGCGTCTCGGTCAAGCACCTTGTCACTGACATGCTGTGTGTCCCAGCACACCTCTGACTCAGTGTCTCTCAGGCCCCAGAGACTCCCATGTGAGTGACCTCTCAGGGTCCCTGAGATGCAGATGGAACAAGCCTTCTCCCTCCCTCCACCCCCGGGGCTCTGCTGCCTCTATGTGACCAGAGATCGTTCTTGGTACTCGAAATACCCCCTTGGCTGTGATGGGAGCACAGAACGCCCCTAAGGGTTTCTGTGCTGACTTCTGGCCCCTCCCTCATAGGCAGAGAAGTCGGCAGATGTAGCTGGCAGGCTGGGGCCTCTGCCCCTTTGTCTCTCACCGCAATACCTTGTCCAGATGAGGAAGACCCCACTTCTTCAAGGGCACTGAGCAGTGTACTGTCCTGCCTTGGTCTATGTGAACCACAGTACATTTAAGACCAGATCCAGTGCTTCCGGATGTGTCAGGTTGAATGCCAAGGGCGCTCTGTAGCCCCATTGGGCCAACAACCTGGCCCTATAGCCAGCAGCGTGTCAGGGCCCTCCCAGACACATGATCATCCCTCTCCAAGAGGACTACGTTTAAGGGAAGTGCCTCAGCCGTCTGCCTCAGCCTCCCAAGTAGCTGGGACTACAGTTTCATGCCTCCACACTCGCCTAAAGTATTTTTATTTTTTGTAGAGGCGAGGTTTCACTATGTTGACTAGGCTAGTCTCAAACTCCTGGGTGTCAGCAATCCTCTTGCCTCAGCCTCCCAAATGCTTGGATTACAGGTGTGAGCCACCATATCCAGCTTAAATTGCATTTTGATGTCATCTGTCATATTGGTGGGCTGTGGCTTAATACAGTAAGAAAATTTTTCTAAGTATTTAAACTGTATAAATGCTGCAAACGACACACTGTAGGAGCCGTCCTCTGTCCTGAGACTGTAACTATTACTGAGCAGGCCGGCCCCAGACAAAAGTAGAAATGATAGTCTCACCTAATCAAGATGGTGGGCAAGCGCCCAAACGGAACTATCTGGGCCAAGCCAATGTTGAACGAGAAGCCACATCCCTATCCAGAGGCAACAGGACAACATTATGAGAGACCTGCATGCTTCACACAGCAGGGGAGAAACGAGGCTACATCGTAAACCCCAGTCATGTCCTCAAGGTCTTGTGACTTCTGTCAATCTTTCCTCCAGTCATAAATGATGTTGTAAGGAATGGATGGTTTTTTTAGACCTTAGGGGGTAAAATCCTAGTCTGATGAACCAGGCGAGAAAAGCGCTGAGGGGTCAGGCCTCTTCTGGCTGAGCTTAGTCACCAGGCCAGACTGCATTGGAGGGAAAGGGGCTTATTCCCATGGGCAGGGGAAAGCCTGAGGAGAAACGTGCCCTGTTCTTGGATGGGAGAAAGACTGTGTGAGGCCTGCCAGCCCTGGGTATTCAGCCTGCTCACTGACATCACAGCATGGGAGCTACTGCTATAAATAGAATGTCTGAGTCACCCCCAGATTTGTACATTGAAGCCCTAGTTTCCAAGGTGCTGGTGTTGGGAGGTGGGGCCTGCAGGAGGTGACTAGGTCAGGAGGGGGGAGCCTCCATCAATGGGATTATTGTCCTCACAAGAGGAAACATGGTTGATGATCTATCTCTCAGCCGCGGGAGGACCCAGCAAGAAGGTGCCACCTGCAAACCAGGAAAGGAGCCCTCACCAGACCCCAAGTTGGGCAGCCCCTTGTTCTTGAACTCCCAGCACTCATGTCTCATGAGAACTGTGAGAAATACATTTCTGTTGTTTAAGTCACCCAGCCTGTTGTATTTTTGTCACAGTAACTTGGACCAACTAAAATAGCCCGTATAACAAAAGTGGCAGACTGTTTAAAATCACTATTCTTAGCCGGGCTTGGTGGCTCAGCCTGTAATCCCGTGCCTTTGGGAGGCTGAGGTGAGTGGATTGCCTGAGCCCGCGGGTTCGAGACCCGCCTGGGGCAGCGAGACATCATCTCTACAATAAATCAAAAAATTAGCTGGGCGTGGTAGCGCATGCCTGTAATTCCGGCTACTCGGAAGGCTGAGGAGGAAGGATCGCCAGAGCCCAGCAGGTCGAGGCTGTGGTGGCCGGAAGCGGCCACTGCACTCCGGTCTGGGCAACAGAGTGAGACTCCAACTCAAAAAAAAAAAAAATCACTATTCTTGAGCCCAGACTCAACAGTTGATGGAACCCAGGGATTAGGGAAAGGTCTAGAGAAGAGCTGTGACTTCAGGATCTGCCAACCTCACTGCTCTAAGACCAGGGTACAGGAAGTGCAGCCCTCTTACTTGAGAAGCAATTCTAGGTCATGGAGAACACGGGCGGGTCAATCTAGGAAGAGTCAAGAGAAAACACATGACTTCTCTGCACAAGGACACAGGAACCAAGGTCTTCACAGGAGACAGACCAGGATCCCTGGAGCAAGGCTGAGGGGAGGCGGGAGGTGTGAGGAGAGATGCAGAAGCCCCGGGGAGGAAATCCCTGGTGATTCACGTGGCAGAAACCAGCAATGCGGGGGTTATGTCAAAGGATCTGAAAACACCAATTTCATGGTCGGTCCTGCCAAGCTATGCTGCCCTTCCCACCAGCGTCTTGTCTTCCCTGAGGCCTTGTGTCTGCAGCGCTGTGCTAGGGATGCTTTGGGGAGGAGGCAGCGGAGAAAACCTCTAGTGACAGAGTGAACCGAGAGGTGAGGAAAGGCCATCCCTGGAGAAGCAGGGACAGAGAAGTCCCCAGAGGCTGGAGTTCGGTTAGGAAGCATCTGGAAGACCAGAGTCTCCTTCCCCCTAGCCCTCACCTCCAAAACACAGAGACCTTGGGCAGGACTCCAGGTCTCCTACACCCAAGGCGAGGGGCTCCGACCCAGTTGTTGAGTTCCCAAAGGACAGAGTTGACCGGAAAGTGTGGAGACTCCAGCTGGTCGGGCACCCGCGCTCCATGGGACTAACTCAACAGCAGGGAAACACATCCCCAACGTCGGCTCAGACTTGCTGCCAAGCTCTCTGTACAGCTGCGTCACGCTGTGGCTGGGCCAAGATGCTGCCGTCCTCCTAACCCGATGATCTGACAGCTGGGACAGTTTTCTCTTCAGAAGCTGCTGGGAGCACAGGAGGAGTGATGCTGACAGGCGCTGCCCGTAGCCACTGCCCAGGCCAGTCCACCTGCACCTGCAGTGATGGTGCCGGCACTTGCCAGATAAAAGAAGGCACCATTCTGCTGTCTACTGTCCAGCCAGTGCCACAGATTAAAGAGAAGTGCACAACAATCTTCCAGGCATCATTTTATTTTGAGATCAGGAAATTATCCACAGACCAGACCCATGAGGCCTAAGGCTATGTTCTAACGCAATAACAAATCGAGTTAGTCTGTTCAGTCCCTCAAAAGTTGCTTGGAATAAAGAAAGTCTTTAATAACTTTTTCATATGAGATACCTGGGAAATACGGGTTTGCTTGGTGATCCTTCAAGAAAGCACTTTGGCTGATAATAACAGACTCAGCCTCTCAGGAGTGTGGCTGGGGCGGCTGCCTGGTCAGGACGCCGTCGGAAGCGCCAAGTCGGCCGCATCAGACTGCCTGGCTGTGGTGCTGGGATATCAGGATACTGGGCCAAGGCAGGGGATTCCTGTCTTCTCTGACTGGAATCTAAAAATGGAAATGGCATGCATTAGTCAGCGGCAGGCTCACAATTGGGGTGTGTCCGCTCGGCTGCCTTCCTCTGCCTGGGGACAAGGCAGCTTTGTTTCCTGTTTGTGCGGGAGGTCAGGGGCCACTAGCTGCTTGCCTGTGGGTTTTCCTATCTCAGACAACGTTGCCCTGAAAGTTGTTAAAGTTTCTTTAGTGCACAGTGCTGCCCCCGCTTTGGGCAGAAACCCATTGTCATCAGGGAGGGGACATCTGTCCCACACTATGGATGCATAAGAGCAGGCCCTGATGCTCCCATGGACCAGAGCTCCCCCAGGCAGAGCTGCAAGCACCGACTTCCAGGCTCTGAAAAGCCATGTCATGTGATCAGTCCTGCTCCTAAGTACCACACCAGGGCGATAATGAGCATTCCTGCGGGTGGGAGTTCAACGAGATGCCTCTAAAGACAGATAAACTGGAGTGGTGGTTCCAATGCTAAAGTGACTCCCCGCTAGACAATTTTTCCCAAAATGGAGCATCCTGGAGTAGACATTCTTCCCTCGCCACCTTCAGAAGATGTTCACCCAGGCTGATTTCCTTGACTGGAAATAGAAACGATCCTGGACTGTGTGTATGATCGGAGGACTGAGCAGTCCCCAGAGCACCCGCTGCAGGGAGAAGCAGAGACACAAGCCCTATGCCAAACCCTCCAGAAACTGAGCCCCGAGGTGGGGCCCTGCTCAAGGGGCTGGTCATGTGCTTTCTGAGAGAAAAAAAAATCCATTCTCACAGCACACAGGAGTAATCCACAGTTCCAGAATCTGAACTGAATCAAGTCTCAACCACAGATCCAAACCCAAACACTCGTCCCTGCCATGTAGATGCCGCACCAGGCTGTTGTCAGAACACCATGGCCAGCAGTGCTCTTTGAAATGAATCTTGCTCTGGGTTCTCAAGAATTCATGTCCAGGAATATCCTGACAGAACAGCCCCACCTAGGAACAGTAGACCCACTTGAACATAGGGATTTGCAAATCTTAAAAAGACACAGGAATACCCTCCACCCCGGCCTGGTTCGGTTCCCACAGCACCAGGACCAGCAGTGTCGTTCCCACCTGAGGCCTGGTGAATGTGTCCATCTGCATCTGCCTGGGCACTCACCAGGCAGCAGGATGAGCACAGCTGATGTGGAGGACAGTGGTGGGCTCCCCTTAATGGGACCTAAGAAAGCCACACAGAGCCACCACGACTTGAGTCTGCAGTCTAGACGTTCCTGTGCATCTCCTGTGTGGCCCTATCAAAACCTCCTCCTGAAGCTCTGTGAATGCTATTCCCAGGAGGATATAGGAGGGTGGGGAGAGCCTCAGGCCTCTGCCCTGCCCCACTGGCCTGGTTCACACTTGCCCAGGGATCCCGCTGTCCTGTGGCTCGGAGACTCGGTCTCTCACTTTTGACTCTCTAGTGTTTTGCATCCGTGTCTCAAGCTGGACTTGGGGTTCTGAAGACAGAGACCATGCTTTGTGCTCCTTCCTGTCTTCCTGCTTCCTGGGCTGTGCCTGGAACATGTGAGGGTCCACAAATTCTACTTGTTGATCTTGCAGCATTTTCATCGTTGTAGTGAAAGGCACATGTCCCTGGCATGCTGTGGTCTTGATGGGAACCGTTCACTCTGCAGTGCTGGCTCCTCATGGGGAGCTGGGTGGAGAGCAATGCTGCTCAGGAGGGGTGGGACCCAGGGAGCTGCGATTCTTCTCCCCCTTTCTTCTGAAGTGTTGCTCAAGACAGAAGCGCCAGCATCTCAAGCCTTGTCCCTCTGCCTTCTCAGTGGCAACAGCCATGTCTTGGGTGACCAGTGCTGGGCCGAACCATTAACCATGCCCCCCATGGCCACGTCACTGCTGGAGGCAGGGGAGGCTCCAGGGATTCTTGATCAGTATACAGGGGGTCAGGAAAGGGGGAGAAGAGGTCCAGTCAAGGGTCGCCCATCCAAACCTGTGTCCTGTCCGGGCAACCGGCAAGGATCGAGCTCATGGCGTTTTGTGCAGTGACGGTGCCGCACGTCCCCTGTGTGCCACATGTCCCCTATGTGCCGCACTGCACCACATGGGCCCTGCACAGAGCCAGGAAAGTGGCTTGGAAAAGGGAAATGTTCCCCACACAGCGTCACTGTGTAAGAGAGGAGTGAACTCATTTGCCAGCCTGAGCAAGGGAAGCAGTTTTGTGTGATTGTCTCACGATATGCACGTGTGGATGTACGTGTGGAAATGGAGATGTGAGTGTGTGTGTGCACAGCCCAGTGTGTGTCCACAGGACTGTGTATGTGTGTACATGGTATATGTGTGTGTGAGTGTGAGTGAGAGGGCTCAAGCATGTGCGTGTGAACATGTGTATGCAAGTGTGTGAGCTATCTCGTCCTCTTTCCCCAGAGCGAGTATAAGAATGGCGTGGCCTCCGACTCAACCCTCCCGCCGCTGGCCATTGTGGGAGAGTGACTGAAAGGCCGAGGTGCTGCCTGCCTGGCATCTGCCTGTCTGCAGGCCCTCTTGTGGACCCTTCTTTTCTCATGGTGTGAGATGTGGATTCTGTGGCTAAGGACGAAGCGTCTTCTCTCCTGACACAGGGAGAGACGCCCACATGCCACAGAGCTGAATCAGAACCCAGGCTCACCAGAGGGCCCACCACCTCTGCATGGAGGCAGCAGGAGGGCTGTGCTTCGTCCTTAGGGTCCAGGGTCACCATCTGTGGAGCCACCCACTGTGGCAGGATTGCTAGGAAGGAGCAAGACAGACATTCCAGGGGCACCGTCCAGACTCCCGGAACCTGGGCTGATGGGAAATCAACGGGGTTGTGGGGTGCAAAGGACGAGGGATGAGGACCAGGAGCAGGTGGAGGCAGGGCCATCACTTGTGTCAGAACTCAGATCAGCAGTTGAGAAGGCAAGCCAGAATAAATCCGCCATGCCAGGTCGAGTTAAAGGTCCTACAGCTGTGCCTCCCACCAGCTCCCACCTTCTGCCCTAAGAAGGGTCTGCCCAGCCCCTGGCAGCATGGGTCATCTCTATGTTGAATCTCATACCCACACGCTGCTGTCCAAGTGTGGGGAGACCTGAGCATCCTCTGCTTAGGACCTGCAAGATTGCACCCGCAGGAAACGGGCTGTGTCCTTGAAGTTCAGCTCTTTGATCCCTACCCCTTCTCCATTGCTGCACCAGACCTGAAGCCATGGCCATGCTGCCCCAGACACCTCTCCTCGGTGTCTGAGAAAGGGCAGGCATCTTCACATTGGAGTGGCAGAGTCTCTGTGAGTGAACGGCACATCTGAGCTGAGCAACGTGGACATAGGCATCCTTTAACGCACACATTGTGGCTTGCGCCATCCTCCTCCCTTGATAACGGCAGCAGCTGAGAATCAGAGTTGGAGACTCTGATGTCCAATGAGGGAAGGGGCCCGATGCCAGTTACCTCGGAGGGTGCCCACAGCCAGGGTGCTGAGTGGTCTGTTCTGGTTACCCCGGTCTGCATGGACTGTGGGTAGAGCCTGGGTGGCCATTTTCAACGGTGGCTCCCTCCTGAAGTCAGCCTCATCGTGGAGGCTCAGTTCAGTGACTCGAATGCAGTTCACACGTTGGGGCTTGGATTCACCAGCCATGCCACGCTGCTCATGAAGAAACCCTACAGTCAAGAAAGAAGCTCTGGGGCTCAACATGATGACTTGATGGGATCAAGAAACAATGCAGTCACGAGGCATGAGACCAGGGACGCGGGGCAGTGTCAGAGCCAGGAGGGAGCAGCTCAGGTCCCAGCCGTACCTCCTCGCCCTGACATTCCTGCATCTTTCGCCAGACAATATTTGTCATGTAGCTACCAAGAAGGAATAACAGAAGGACAAATGGGATGTATGAGGGAAAAGCAGACTGTGTTCACTCTTCTATTCTGCATGGCTTTCTAGCTGATGGGTCCCTGGTCAGTTTGTGGGCGCTGAGTGTCCACTGGGGGCTCTTCCTCCCCACTAAGTCATCCATTGTTGGATTGTGTTTCTTTGACTCTCGTTTCACCTCCCTTCAGGCTGTGATTCTGAGACATCCTCTCAATCCAGATCTAGAACAATGGAGACCCCTCCCAGGACTTCAGCACTGGTTCAGTGGCCCACCAGAGACATTGCTCTGGGGATGGCCTCCATCCCTCAGGACCCCTGGCGGTCTTGGAATGAGAGGCAGTGCCCAGACTCTCTCTGAAGGGTGGCAATTCTCACCTGATGGAGGGAGTGTGGAGGATGGTCCACACAAGGGAGGACAAACGCTTGCACTGTAAACTC
>NW_007248564.1:114652-117020 GCF_000164805.1 Carlito syrichta | reverse complement strand
GGGAAGGGGCCCGATGCCAGTTACCTCGGAGGGTGCCCACAGCCAGGGTGCTGAGTGGTCTGTTCTGGTTACCCCGGTCTGCATGGACTGTGGGTAGAGCCTGGGTGGCCATTTTCAACGGTGGCTCCCTCCTGAAGTCAGCCTCATCGTGGAGGCTCAGTTCAGTGACTCGAATGCAGTTCACACGTTGGGGCTTGGATTCACCAGCCATGCCACGTTGTTCATGAAGAAACCCTACAGTCAAGAAAGAAGCTTTGGGGCTCAACATGATGACTTGATGGGATCAAGAAACAATGCAGTCACGAGGCATGAGACCAGGGACGCGGGGCAGTGTCAGAGCCAGGAGGGAGCAGCTCAGGTCCCAGCCGTACCTCCTTGCCCTGACATTCTTGCATTTTTTGCCAGACAATATTTGTCATGTAGCTACCAAGAAGGAATAACAGAAGGACAAATGGGATGTATGAGGGAAAAGCAGACTGTGTTCACTTTTCTATTCTGCATGGCTTTCTTTTTTTTTTTTTTTTTTGAGTTGGAGTCTCACTCTGTCACCCAGACTGGAGTGCAGTGGCCGCTCCCGGCCACCGCAGCCTCGACCTGCTAGGCTCCGGCAATCCTTCCGCCTCAGCCTTCCGAGTAGCCGGTCTGCATGGCTTTCTAGCTGATGGGTCCCTGGTCAGTTTGTGGGCGCTGAGTGTCCACTGGGGGCTCTTCCTCCCCACTAAGTCATCCATTGTTGGATTGTGTTTCTTTGACTGTCATTTCACCTCCCTTCAGGCTGTGATTCTGAGACATCCTCTCAATCCAGATCTAGAACAATGGAGACCCCTCCCAGGACTTCAGCACTGGTTCAGTGGCCCACCAGAGACATTGCTCTGGGGATGGCCTCCATCCCTCAGGACCCCTGGCGGTCTTGGAATGAGAGGCAGTGCCCAGACTCTCTCTGAAGGGTGGCAATTCTCACCTGATGGAGGGAGTGTGGAGGATGGTCCACACAAGGGAGGACAAACGCTTGCACTGTAAACTCGTGCGGGTGAAGAACTTACAGGTGATAAGGCCAGGTCTCTGCCTGGGCTTTTGCTCAGCCCCAGAGAGACACTGCTACCCAAGCCAAATCCAACAGGATTGCCAACTCAGTATTTCCAAGGTGCGACAACAAGCCTAGGCAGAGCCCCACGGGCTCAGGTCAATCACCTCTGGGCACCACCATCCATGGTTCTCTCAATATTGCTGTGTAGAGAGCTTCATAAATCAGCAAGAAGGCAGTGTTGTCTTCTGTGTCTATGCATGTTATGCGTAGAAATGAAGTCAAGATTCTGTACCCCCTCCCTCTACTTTGCAATCATTTGTGGGTAACCCAGCCTTTACCCAGAGGACTTGGCCAACTCCCACAACTCGTGCTCCCAAGTCTGAGTGATAGCACTCTGGTTTAACAAAGAGCCAAATAGAATGTCTGGAAGTACAGAATATAGTCAAGGAAACTAAAATCTCAATTGTCATTGTATTTAATGACAGACTAGATACAAGACAGATCTGAAAAGGCTACCAAGAATAAAAAAGGAGACTTTTTTTAAAAAAGACCAAGAGACACGGAAGGCAGGATGAGAGGGTTCAATATATGTACATCACACATCCATGGGGAGCTGGGAGGAAAATGTAGAGAGGGAATTAATTAAGAGTTGACAGCTGAGAACGTCCCCAAATAAAAGAAAATCAAGGATCTCAGACTGAAGGTCATCAAATATCAAGCAAGATACATGCAAAGGAAACACACCTAGACATGTCAAGGCAAAACTGAATAACATCAAAGACAAAGAGAAAATCTTTAAAACAACCAGAAAGAAAAGGCATATTACTACAAAAGACAATGATTTATCTGACAACCTGACTGATACCAGATTTCTCAGGAAGCTCTGTTGAGCTAAAACTATCATTCAATAGTGAGAGAGAAAGATGTGTCCAGACAAAGGCTGAAAGGACTTATCATGCGTACAGCCCCACTAAAACGACGGCTAAGAAGAAAAAAATTAAAGGCAGAAGGAAAAATCACATTCACTAGGACTGATCATTAATGACAGGTAAAAAAACCACAATATTTGTAGTAAAGATCAATAATAATAACAATCATCATAATAACTATAAGGCAGTTAATACCAATATGAAACTAAAATATTAGCCCGATAGCAAGGAGAGAGGTAACAGGTATGCACACCAAAGTGCTCCAAATTTCCTGCATTCTTCGGAGGAGGGTATGGGTATTGATTATTTAGGGTCTTTCTTTTTTTTCTTCTTTTTTTTTTTTTTTGAGTTAGAGTCTCACTCTGTCACCCAGACTGGAGTGCAGTCGCCGCTCCCGGCCACCGCAGCCTCG
>NW_007248564.1:113502-114632 GCF_000164805.1 Carlito syrichta | reverse complement strand
TCAGGCAATCCACTCACCTCAGCCTCCCAAAGGCGTGGGATTACCACCGAGCCCGGCTTATTTAGGTCTTTCTAAGGGTAGCCAGCTTGCAAATATGGTTAGAGTTGGCACTAAAAGAGACATGAAAGGGTGAAACACCAAAATGGAGTAACTTTAGCCAAAGAACAGCCATTTAAGTTTTGCCATGCTTCTTTAGCATTTGATTTTAACTTGCCCTCTAATCATTAACAGAGGACAGGACAGGTTTCCGGAGGTAGTCACTGATGGTTGTCTTGCAACCCCCAACTATCCTTTTATCCAAAGTATTTTTCTCCCCACCACAAAGGGTTAAATTGACCTAATCTACTGTGATCAGCCCTTCGTGACCTACGTGACACAGGCCACCACCCCATCACCATGGATACAGTTCCTGTGCTTACCTGCCCTTCTCTTCTATGTGACTGACCCACCCATCCACCTGCCGTCCATCCGTCACCATGACATTAGCTCCTATGAACACCTGCCTCACCCAGCCAAAAGAAGTTGTAAAGGCCTTCAGTCTCAAGCACTCGCCGCCACGTTTTCCTCACATGCCCGGCCCCTTCTCTCCTTTGAGAAGTGGATTCACCCTCTCTCTTTCCCTCTTTTTTTTTTTTTTGACTTGGAGTCTCACTCTGTCACCCAGACTGGAGTGCAATGGCCACTCCCAGCCACCGCAGCCTCGACCCGCTGGACTCCAGCGTTCCTTCCACCTCAGCCTTCCGAGTAGCCAGAATTACAGGCATGCGATACCACACGGGGCTGATTTTTTTTTTTTTTTTTGATTTATTGTAGAGATGAGGTCTCACTGCCCAGGGTCTCGAACCCACGGGCTCAGGCAGTCCACTCACTTCAGCCTCCCAAAGGCGCGGGATTACAGGCTGAGCCACCGAGCCCGACTCTCTCTCTCTCTTTAATCTACTTTTCAAATGAACTATTTCTCCCAATCTCATTTCTGTGCATCTTTGCATCTTGCCCATGGCACTAGCCCCTGACTTAACAACTCATGGAATGTGTAACTTCTAGCCTCCCCCAAAAAAAGAGGGAATAAAGAAATCACAATCATTTCAATAAAAGGCAAAACTCTAAATAATTTTTTTTTTTTTTTGAGT
>NW_007248564.1:58464-113482 GCF_000164805.1 Carlito syrichta | reverse complement strand
CCCAGGCGGGTCTCGACCCCGCGGGCTCAGGCAATCCACTCAGCTCAGCCTCCCAAAGGCACGGGATTACAGGCTGAGCCACCGAGCCTGGCTCAATAATTTTTTTTTTTTAAAGGCAAGAAAAATCATGGCAACAGAAACAACAGAATGAGACAGAGGCAGTAAGTCCACACCTGTGAGGAGCACAGTGAACCCACAGTCACCCCCGTGGGCAAGGGCAGCAGTTGAACCCGAGTCCTCCGGTGCATGCACAGAGGACTCACCTGCGTGGGAGCTTTCTGAGCCTCCTCCCAGACACACAGTGGCAAAGCTGCGTGGGGAACCCGGGAGAACATTACCCCAGAGTTTCTGATGCAGATGGTCTCACAACTGTGCTTTGAGACACTTCTGAAAACGGGACAAAGAGGTCTCAGGCCTCTCATTTCAAGGACTTCCTCTAGAGTGGAGTTTGTATTTCAAACGATTACGCAGATCAGCGTGAGTTTGCTGGGTTGGTGCCTTCTCCTCTCTTTGGTCTCCAGCCTCCTTCAGCCTCTGGGGGCCTGTGGAGAGTCAGAGCTGCTGCCTCAGACTAACACTAAGCTTTCTGCCTCCTTGCAAAGGCCCAACTGGACTCCTCCCACCCCTGCCCTTCCTCTGATGGAGGAGTTAGGCAGAGAGGCAAGTGTGGAGCCAGGGCGCACATATACATGCAGCTCTGCCTCCAAGCAGCTTCACTCCCGGGTACTCATCCAAGGAAATGCTCGCGAAGTTCACCAAGATTCACGGACAAAGGGCTTCACTGTAGCATTGTGTGTAATAGCAAAAATTGGAGGGAACCCAAGTGTCAATCAACAGAGATTTGCTTAAATAAATCATGGCAGAGCCATGAAGTAGATCAATAGGCATCCTGTGGAGGAAGTCTGAGACGTATTAGTAAGTAAAAAAAGTACTAGAGTCGTAGGTACAGCACAAGCCTGTTTTTACAAGGATAAATCTGTACGCCATCCTTGCTGTGGTGTAGGCAGAGAGAAATAGGGCGTGTTTGCAGGACAATGGAGCAGACGGGGCATTAATTTCTGATCTTTTCCCATTTCTCTGTTTCGTTTTTTAGTCAGGTTATATTGATTTTGCAGATAGGAAGAAAAAGCAATAAAGAGTGTTTCAATGTGAAGTTGTCTTTATATGAACTTTTTAAATTGCTACTTTGTAATAAGAAAGGCGGTATCTGATCTGTTTGTCTACCCAGAATCTTCATCTTCAAGATTATCACTGTTAAACAAACAGTACCAAGCTCTGTCCATCCCCCACTTCTCTTTCTCTCTCCCCTTCCCCCACTTTTTATTTTGTGGGGGGAGGAGTACAAGCTGTGAATGACACATTTGGCAAGGGATTCTTTTTGTTTTGGAAAAGAATGACTTTTGAATGTACACAACAGGGTATTTTTATTCAGACTAAGCCCTCAGAAATCCAAAACTACTCTCATTCATCATAGCATTTGCATACAAGTTAATTTTACCACAGCAGAAGACACTAATGAGATCATTTAAATCTTCTTTGCAGCCTCTGCAATCCTTCCACCGTGTTCACATCCTGTGAAGACACTTATTTCAGGGATGAATAGCAGAATTCACACTGAATATCTCAGGTCAGTGTCCTAGGTCACTGGACACTTGCAAAGCATCTCAGAGTGGGAGTCATCAGCAGCCACCCTACCCCTGCTGGTGACTCTCTCTCAGTCGTGCTGGCTGGGGTGTGGCATCCTGAGGATGGTGGCCTTACCCCCGTGGTGGATGTTCAGTCTCCTTTTATCTGTTCTTGTAGCACTTTAAGAAACCATTAATTTCCAACAGAAAAAGACTTTTGTCTTCCTACTTTCCTAAGCAATGAGCAAGGGCAGAAAATTTCTTAAAATGTGGTTCAATGACTGTCAACAGATCTGTGTCCAAAACACCAGCCACCGGAATCCGAGACCACGGCTCCCCAGGTGTCTCAACCCACAGCCCTTCTCAAAGGGTTTCTTGAGGTCACCCCATGCCTGTGCCTGCTCCGTACCAGGGATCAGAAGGAGAATAGTCCTGTCACCCAGGTGGAGGAGCCTGTGTAACACCCACGTACTACACAGTTACGATCTCACCTAATGCCACTGTCCTCCCAAGACAGCCACTATTTTCCCCTCTTTTCTAGTTGAGGGAATTGAGAATTAGGAAGAACCCGAGTCTCACAGAAATCATGTGGCCAGTCCACGCCAGAACTGAGGCTTGAGCCCAGCCTGTGCCTCTCTAGAGACCAGACACTGAACCACTGGACCTGGGTAGAGGTTGGTGGCCAGTCTGGAAGAGGATTCGTGAAAAGCCACCTGCCCAGACAGGATGCTCCACGCCGAACCAGTCACTACCTAACCCCATCGGAACTCTCTGGAGCTGGATGGATGATGGACAAGAACACCACTGAGCATTGGTGCGTGTGGAAATGAGGTGCATGTGGGAAGCCACAGGTTGGAGAGGGGGGTGAGCCCGTGAACTGGAAGGAAGAGCAAGTCGAGCAGAAGCAGAAGTGGGAGGTGATCGAGGAAGAGTCTGGGTGTCAGGGCCCTGGGGAAGAGATGGGCGGAGGCTCAGAGGACACTGTGGGTGTCTGCATGTGTGGAGGCCCAAGTGTGTGGAGGCGGTGGTTCTGGGTCCCGTTTCGGCCTGCGACACTCAGCCACCGAGGTGACTGCGCCCCACGGGATACACAGGAGTCATGGGAGGCAAGGATGACCTGTCGGCTGAGAATCCACGTGGATTGGGCCACACCTTCCCTGCATGGTGCAACCCTCCTGCCAGGTAGGAGCCGCCAGGCTGCACACCTGCCCTTCCATGCTGAGTACCTGGTGAGCCCAGGACCTGCCTTCATGGCTGGAGCCATCCATTCCTGCTTGCTCCCTCTGCATCCACTGAGTTCAGGGTCCTGGCCACCATCCCTCCTCCCTGCATACAATGGGGTTTGGGGAAAATCTCCTTGGACCCTGCCCTGCAGAAGGAGCACTTTGTGCACGCAGCCCTGAGGCTAGAAGTGGACTGATCACCTGAGGCCCCTGCCTTGGGTGCCATCAGGTTCCCAAATCTGCCTTAGCCAAAAGCCCTACGTTTTGGGAACCATGAGGCACCGGTCCTGTTGGTAGGGCTGGCTCTCAGTCTCTGCTGGCTCCCTTCTCTTCTCTTCACCACTTAGACGACAGTGAGAGGAAGCAGGAGCCATTTGACTGCTTCTTCCCACAGATAGGACCACCATCTTGTTCAGATGTCTTTCCTTCCTCCATTATCTTGTCCTCCGAGGTTTTCTTTCACAACTGCAGGAGATGGGCCTGATTAGCCTGGCCCTGTGGTACTCAACCTTGTGTGCCTCAGAAACACCTGGGGGCTCAGCTACCCTGGGCCCCACCCAGAGT
This sequence comes from Carlito syrichta, assembly GCF_000164805.1. Classification (NCBI taxonomy): domain Eukaryota; kingdom Metazoa; phylum Chordata; class Mammalia; order Primates; family Tarsiidae; genus Carlito; species Carlito syrichta. The sequence goes on along the minus strand of NW_007248564.1, from coordinate 110,070 downwards.
GCAGGATTTCTTCTAACAATCACCACTCTTACAGGGCCTCTGATGGGTGGCTCAGGGCTTGGCAGCTGCTTTTTCAAGACAGCGTTGGGTCCTGGTGAGGACAGTACTCACGCTGCCCAGGCAGGCTAGAGAAGGATCACATTCTCCACAACCTGGGCCGGGTCCTGCACTGGGTAGTTGGGGTGACCGAGGCCACCACCCTGGCTGTTCTCAGGTCTGACAGCAGGGAACCAGCTGGGGACAAAGCTTGCACCCTGGGCAGGAGGGCAGAACGAGAAGGACCGCCTGATGCCATGCTGAGCCCTTGACTCATTCCCACACATCCCACGGTCCACGCCTGCCTGCACTTCCTGTTTCCTGGTCTGTGAGGGAACATGCTTCCTCTTTTCTTTTAAAGCCAGCTTGAGTCATAGTTTCTGTTTCTTATAGCCGAAAGCACCACCTATTTCCTTTCACAGCTAAAATCCATTTGCCCGCAGTCCTAGACTCATTATATCAGGCTTGCCACTGCCAGGTGAAACTGAAGGGGCCAGTGCCAAGCTTCCTCGGAGTCTCTGTGCAAAGGAGACCCCAAAAGGGGCTGTCTCTGGGCCACTTGCCAGGTTGGCATCATCGGGAGCAGAGAACCATTGGGGATCTTCTTCAATCCTGATGCCTTCATTTTAAAACGTCCTCTTAAGAACCATTAATACATCTAAATGTCACTTTAGGCCTATTAAACGATTAAGGCTGCGATGTTATACCTCCTGTGGATATTGAGATTAGGTGCTCAGAAATAAGGAGTTGTGACTAGCAATACAAATAACTTCTAAATATCCCTCACTCAGAATAAGTGAGCTCCTAGTCAAAATACCATAAGCACTCACAAGGAGAAAGAAATGTCCAGAAAATGCAAATTGCGATGATCTCAGATTTCTACACATCAGAACACGAGGCAGCACAGACAGAGCTTGAGGAGGAGAAATATGTGACCTCAAATCTCAAACCCAGTCACATTTATATTTGTGCATATACAGGCTTGTATATTTAAATTATATTTTTGCACTTTGATCAATAAAGAGAATCTCATTCAAAGCAACAGGAGTTATATAAAATATGCAAGATTTTATAAAATATACACCTTCCTGGGAAATTTTACTGGAAAATACATTCACCTGAGATAGGCAGCAAAACTTGACTCAAAAATATATCACAGTGTAAAAATGTTGACCAAGACCACTGAGTCAGGTTAAAATAAGTGACATAAGAAACGTCTGAATCTGCTTGTGATTCTAAATTCCAATCAAATTTACGAAATTAAAATGTGACCCAAAAAAATGATCAGAAGAGGAAGCAGGGTGACATGAAGGAAAGCCAAGAGGGGAGGAAGGGAGCGTGCGTGGCTGCAGAGGGCACGTGTCCTTCCACGGTCTCCTGGACACACACACAGTGCTCACCATGAACGATGCACCAAGAATTTAAGCTAAATAATCACTTCGCAAAACCTGAGTATATGCACTAGCAGAATGTCAAATAGGACGTGTGCTTTTGTGAAACCCCAAAGACGCGGACGGCAAAGAGAAAAGTCCATTCACCAGTGACAGAGGGGGTGACACTGCCTAGGCCACACAGAAAAAGACAAAGGTGTGCCCTGAAGTGAGGGAAGGGATCATATTCACGCTCTGCAGGTCTCACCCTTCAGTGCCTTTTCCGCATCACGATAATTTTAGTCACATTTTCTTACCACATGTAACATTATTTGCCTTGTATTTCTCCTTACATGGACTCACTTTTTAGTGTAAAAATCCTGTAAAACCTTTTCTTTATTGAGTAAAGCAACTGCTTAAGCCTGGGCCTGCAGTGCTTTCTTCTGAAACCCAGTACTTTTTTCCTAATACACATTAAAATCCAAGTATGCAGTATGTACTGACGGAAGCAATGACTTACAACACCAATGGCAGGTATGGCACTCTTGGAAAATACTTGTCAGGCACTTAATCAATAATAGTTGATAAGTTTAACTTATTTTCTCTTTATTTATCACAGATCAAAGAAGAAGATTCTTTTTTGTTGTTTTTTGTTTTGTTTTGAGTTGGAGTCTCACTCTGTTGCCCAGACTGGAGTGCCACTGCAGCCTCGACCCACCCCACTGGGCGCCGGCAATCCTTCCGCCTCAGCCTCCCGCGTAGTCGGAATTACAGGCATGCGCTACCATGCCCGGCTGATTTTTTTTTAAATTTATTTATTGTAGAGATGAGGTCTCGCCAAGTTGCCCAGGCAGGTCTCGAACCCGCGGAGCTCGGGCAATCCACTCACCTCAGCCTCCCAAAGCGTGGGATTACAGGCTGAGCCACCGAACCCGGCAAAGAAGATTTTAAAGATCTGTAGCCAGGTCCACCCAAGCAGGGCGTCTGCAGTGAGTGGATCTTGTGGGATGGGAAGAGGCTCCTGTGAGCCCATGGATGAGGGAGAGGGGATCAGAGGTCTGGACTCACTGTCCACCCTGCAAGCGTCATGCACACAGGACAGGATGCCTGAGGGCACACCATGTTGATAAATGTTATCTTTTTTCTGTAATAATTTTTTTTTTTTTTGAGTTGGAGTCTCACTCGACCTGCTGGGCTCCGGGGATCCTTCCGCCTCAGCCTTCCAAGTAGCTGGAACTACAGGCGGGCACTACCATGCCCGGCTAATTTTTTGATTTATTGTGGAGATGAGGTCTCGCCAAGTTGCCCAGGTGGGTTTTGAACCCGCGGGCTCAAACAATCCACTCACCTCAGCCTCCCAAAGTGCAGGATTACAGGCTGAGCCACCGAGTAACTTCCTGTCACTTTTTTACTTCATAAACTTTTAATTTTTTTGTATGTGTCTCTTTTGTAATAACACTTAAAACGCAAACACGCTGTGCAGTTGTGCAAACATGTTCTTTCTTTATATTCTTATTCTATGAGCTTTTTTCTGTTTAATATTTTTGTTTATGTTCTATGTTTTAAACGTTTTTGTTAAAACCGAAAACACAAATACACACGTGAGCCGAGGCCTAAAATGGGTCAGATTATCGGCAACGCGGCCTCTCACCTTCACAGCTTGTCCCGCTGTCTTCACGGCTAACAACACACATGGGATTGTCATCTCCCGTGGTCACAATGCCTTCTGGAACACTCCTGAGGAACTGCCTGAGGCTGTCTTAACTTTTATGTAGAAGGACTACATTCTAAACTAATGACAAAAAAGTGTAGTGTAGTAAACACATAAACCAGTAACAAGGCATGCATTACATGCCAAGAGTTGGTGCTGTACACACTGCATAGGCTGGACGTTTCTACAATGGGCAGCACAGTGTGTTGTTGACCCCAGCATCACCACAATCACGTGAGTGACACTTGCACCATGACGTCACTAGTCCATAGAAACTTTCAGCTCTGTTAGTCTTATGGGACTATTGTCATCCTCACTGACTAAAACATCTTGCGTAAAGCTGACTACAAAAAACAAGAATCACACTAGGGATTCTTCTGTTGAGTGCTAGACCCCACAGTGTGAATGTGCTCATTAGACCCACCCCAGGTGTATGTGGTCATGGACTCGCCTCAGGTGTATTTGGTCATGGTTCCATCCCAAGATATACCTGTAGTCCTGACCCACCCCACAACTTGCACGTGGTCAATGAATGAGGAAGGGGGATATTGTCGAGGGCAGAGCTCAAGTAATAGGAAGAGGAGCTCCAAGCAACAGACCCAGAGTACAGAGAGTTCAGAGCTCTGCCTGGGATAGAGTATGCAGTAAGAAAACATGTTTCTTAAAGAGCAGAAGTGCAGTTGAGGGCCTGCTGAGCTCCAGGGCTGGTAAACTCAGAGGCTCAAGAAACCCTCAGGGAGCCAGGCCTCTCAGTCACACAAGGTGGAGGCTGTCCCACCACCACGTCCAGGCATGAAGGTGGCCAGTGAAGAAGAGAGGATACTTTTCCTATGTTGTGTTCTTAGGGACTAATCAACCTTTCCCAGACACCATCCAGCACATTCCCCCAGGCATCAGTGTTAGAATCGGGCCACTGGCTCCCTGCTCTTCTGGAGCCTGTAACTGGTTGAGTTGGGGACCCAGAAAGGAGGGAAGAGGAAGGAAGAGGAGGCGAGGGGTTGCTGCAGTACCCACCATGGCAGGTGAACATTCCACCATGGCAGGTGAACGTTGTGCCCCAAAGTGACACAAAAACGCCTTTTTTTTAACAGGTATTGAGGAAATATCCCCAACTGCCGCCCCGTGCTGCTGTTGCTGAGGGCATGGGACTCTTCCATCTACAGGACATGGGTACCACATGGCACCAGCTTCCAGCTTTCTGGACGGCCACAAAGACAGGAAGCTATGGACCACCTCTCCAGGACCTCTGTCTCCAAGAACAGATCTGAAGGAAATTTTAAAAACATAATGTGAGCAAAAATGTTATGCACGGATACATTCACCACAATTTATAATATTACTAAATCAAATCCAAATACCCAAAATTGGAAGAATGCTTACTCCAAATTTTGAACTATACAAATAACCCAATAATGATGTTATTAAATTGATGTTTAAAAAGAGTGTTCAGTAAAATGAAAAAAGTGTGATATACCTAAATGAAAAACGCACACTGCAGTACAACGTCTACAACTGAAAAAGGAGCATACAGAAAAATAAGGACTTGAAGAAATGGCTGCCACGTGTTGATAATAATCCTCCACTGTAGGCTGCAGGGGGATTTTTCTCCTCTTTGTACATTTCTATTCTTTCTAAATATGCTACAGTTAGCTAAATGGCTGACGCTGTTTTCATGTTTGTTACCTGTAGCCACAGGATAACCACAAGAAAAGACTACAAAACCTCAGTGGCATAGAACATCCACCGTCGGCTTGTGCTCACTAACCCAGGCATTGTCTGGGTAGTTCTGCAATTTGGCATGAGATGGGAGGAGCATTGCATGTTATGTCAACTGGGTCTGTGTGTGACTGTGCTGAGCTCTGCTGAGTCCTACCCCTCGAGCCCATTGGGGTGCCCCTGAAGCTGTGCAGGACTTCATGGGAGACCACAAAAACTCAAGGCCACTTAGACCTAGGCTAGGAAAGGCACTACATCCTTCGGGCCAAAGCAAGTCAGAGGTCACCTTGAACTCAAGAAATGGGGCAGAGACCCCTGTGGATGAGCAGAGTTGCAGTCACATGGGAGCCACAATCACATCATTGGAGCTGCAGTCACAACAGAGCTGCAGTCACGTCAGAGCTGCAGTCATGCTGGAGCTACAGTCACACTGCAGGGATAGCAGGAAGAGGACCTGGGGCCAAGTGGCCCCCAGCTGCTGCTTCCAACAGACATCCTCACCATAGTCTGAAAACCCATATATTTGCTGCCTCAGTTTTCATCACATCTTGGGTGATTACGTGGCCAGCTCTGGCCAATGAGACCAAGGAGAAGCACAGACAGGTGAGATGCTGGGAATTACTGTTGCTCCATGATGAGAGACAGCAAGTAAGAGAGAGGGGGAGAGAGAAGCACCCTAAGACAGCAATCCCTCACCATAAATACCTCCCTGCGTTGGATCTTCAGAGGTGGTCATGTAATGCTATGACACCCAGAACACAGGAGGGTCATTCTTAGAAGCCAGAAGAATGGCCTCAGCAGCACCTCCTCCAGACCGTTGGGTGCAAAATGAATGCCCCATGTTTGAAGCCTTGGTGAGCACGGGTCCAGTGACTAGACACCAGGGCACCTAACAACCCAGCTCAGCCTGCATGTCCCTCCAGGATCGACATGACCAAAGAATAAAGCATCCAGGGGCAGAAAAGATAAGTCATGGGTCTCATAAAGATGGGAAGGCTTCTGCATTATTGCAACATCCTGCAGAAGCTGCTTGGCCATTTAAAACTTTACTCTCCAGGCCGGGCACGGAGGCTCACGCTTGTAATCCTAGCATCTTGGAAGGTAGAAGTGGGAGGATTGCTTGAGTCCAAGAATTTGAGGCTGCAGTGAGCCATGATTGTGTCACTGCATTCCAGCCTGGGCAACAAAGTGAGATCCTGACTCAAAACACACACACACACACACACACACACACACACACTTCACTCCCCAGAGGAAATATCCTATCGTGGTAAGCTAAAGGATATTAACAGACTGGCATGTGGTTCTGATCATTCCATTCTCTAAATGTGTAGACTGTGGATCACGCAAGCATTTCACAAGGCCCTCATCAAAGGTGAGGAAGGGGACATACAGGGTGCACATGGAAGAGGGCACATGGACTGAACACCTTCCAGGCAAAGAGCAAAGTCAGCAGGCAAAGGAAATGGGGCTTTATGTTTCTTTTCTCATATTAAAGAAATAGCAAAACAGCTCTCTGAAACTAAAACAAATCTGCTGCTTTTAGATCACTTTGACTTTCAAGTAGAAAATGACCTCAAGAAATGGAATCAGGTGTAATGGCTTGCACCTGTAATCCAAGAATTTTGAGAGACCAAGGCAGGAGGATTGCTTGAGGCCAAGAGTTCAAGACCAGCCTAGACAACATAGTGAGACCTTATCTCTACAATTTCTTTTAATTAGTCAGGAGTGGTGTCATGTACCTGTAGTCCCAACTGCTTGGGAGACTGATGTGGGAAGATCACGAGCCCCGGAGTTGGAAGCTGCAGTGAGCTATGATCCCTTCACTGCTCTCCAGACTCTGTGTCTACCAAAAAATAAGAGTAAAAAGAAGAAGAATTGCAAAGAAGAAAGTCATCACAGCAAGAGTCCTAGTCATTTGAGGAAAGACAGTAATCACTGGAGGGATGGCAGGACCTGGAACCTTGACCGTGTGAACACTGGTCTATCTGAGGACTGTGAAGCAGGCTCAGAAACCATAGCTAACGACACGCTTATGAGAGCCGTGGCATTTGCTAACTTATGCTGCCCTGCACCATGGCAGGGAACGTAGGTTGATACGGGGGAGGGCAAAAGACCCCAGGAATGCTTGAGAGTGGAGTCAAGTATCCAAGAGCCATGTAAGGTGCAATGGTGTGTGGCCAAGGCGCAGCTCTGTTTATCTTTGGACAAAGAGGGCTTCAACAGGAGGCCTACCTTGGGCTTGGCCAAATATGCCTGTTTTTCTGAAACAGAATCGACAGAGTGCAGTCGTGTCACCTTGGCCTCTGGGGACACAGTCCAGGCAGGTGGTTGCCATCTGTGCTAAACTCGTGGTCCTGGACCCAGCACATGACCTGGCGAATGCAAAATTGACCAAGATCTTAAAGCATCCAGACATCCACCAAGGATGTGGGCCAGCTGCAGCTGGCTCAGAAAACTCCTGGATGTCTTCCTACTGCCTGGAAAATGTTACCTCCATTGCCATGGGAAGATCCTGGGCCAAGACCGGGCTCCACTCCACTCAGCCCACCCTGCCCAGACTGACCTTGACCCATGGTGAGCCCAGCACACCCACAGGCAGCAGGCATCCAGTGTGCCAGTGCTTCCTTCAGGCCCACCTCCCTAGGCCAGCATCTTCAAGTGGCACATGCTCACTCCGTGTTGGTGAGTCTTCCCTTCCAGGATAATGATGTCTGCACCTCTTCTCTGGCATTTTTGTGGCCCAGGTCCAGGAATAGATTAAGCTAGAGAGCATTAGCATGGGCCCAGAAGCCTGGAAATAGCTTATACTTCTGCTATCCCCTGGGAACTTTCCACACCTCTTTGGGATGCAGGCATAGGGTGGGGCACTTGAAGCCTGGGTGATGGAGGGAAGAACAGACAAGAGGAGCCCGTCAGCTCCTCTCAGCCTGGAAGTGTCTCCCAACTGCACCAAGCCAGCCCTAGGGTCATCATGTTAAGACCTAGGAGGAGGGAGAGAGAGTGGGCAGGAGGAAAGATCAGGGAAAAACCGGGTCTCCCGGTTCGGGCTATTTCACGCAGTGGGCAAATCTCAGAACTGGGATTTGAACTCATATCTGTCTGACTCCAAAGTCAGAGCCTTTACATCAACAAGGGAACAGCAGGCAAGAGACAAGCTAGTCACATAAACAACCAAACTCCAAACTCATGCAAAGACACCAGGGTCTATGAATTCACTCCCTCCTTCATGCATGTGCTCCACATTTGCAGAAATCACCCTGTTTTCAAGCCCTGAGGGATAGAATGAGGCACATTTAGCAGGAGCCTTGGCTTTAAAAGCTTACAAGATGACTGAGGACATGGGTCAGGCGTCTAGACAAAGTCTAGTAACATAAGTGCCAGCGGACCAGCAAGTCCTTCCATGTGGTATGGATGTGACAATAACTGCTCTTCAAAAATTAGAGTGCAAGACCTCGCCAAGAAGCCTTTTACTGACTTGAAAGCACATTAGATGAAGTTTTTCCAAGATATAAAACATCTTTGTTTTGTGCACTGGAGGACTTGCTTCACCGGAAACGATAGGGTGTGATGTAGGGTCACCCTCTGAGGGGTGGGCAGTGAGAGGATGCCTGGCCTAGAGCTGGGAACAGCCGTGGGCTGAGGTTGGCCAGGTGGCTATGGGGAGCTGGAGACAGCAACCTGAGCCTGTGCCCTGCTCCTGTCCATGTGCCAAGGGCCTAGCATGGTCTTGCATACCTGGGAACTGCTTGGTTATTCTTTAAGTAAATGCAAGGAACATGGGGAGGTGGAAAGCAGCGTGCCACAAGCAGGGACAATAAAATGCCATCAAGAGCACTGCTGGTTTTGAAAACCAGCTGTGCACACACAACAAATATCTATTTCTGTACATATTTGTTCTGAATAAAGGCATTATTTGGGGACAGATTGCTGAAACACCCTAACAGGCTGTCCCGGAATTAGTTAAGAGCTACTTTTTCATAGGTAGCAAGTTTTATTTTCAAAAACTTGGGTTCAAGGGGCAAAGAAGGCCAGGTGTGGTGGCTCCTGCCTGTAATCCCAGCACATTGGGAGGCTGAGGTAAGAGGATTGCCTGAGCCCAGGAATCCTGGGCAACATAGCAAGACCTCGTCTCTGCATTAAAATAAAACAATTAGACAGACATGGGCAACATAGCAAGACCTCGTCTCTGTATTAAAATAAAACAATTAGACAGGCATAATGGCGCGCACCTGTAGTCCCAGCTACTTGGAAGGCTGAGATGGAAGGATCACCTGAGCCCAGCAGGTCAAGGCTGCGGTGGCTGTGAGTGTGTCACTGCACTCCAGCCTGGGCAACAGAACGAGACTCAGACTCACTCTTGTGAAAAGAGGTTTCTAACCACCTAGAGTGCACCTTGGCTGGCAGCTTAGAGGCCCTGTACCCATCCAGGGTGAGGGCTCCTGGGCGGCAGCCGCAGGTGGGGTGGGGGCAACTTTGTGGCTCCTGGAAGCTTTTCGTCTCCCCTAAGCGACCTTCCCCACAGGAAAGAACAAATTCAAAACTTCGCATCGGAGAAAAATTCCCTCACCCATTCTAGGCTCATGGCTGAGACCCCTGTAACAAGAGAGATCATCAAGAGAAAGCACGCACATCTTTGAATACAGTTGTATGTGGCACAGGGCTTCATCAGGAAACAAAGACCCAAAGATACAGGCCACCCGAGCATCTTCTGTAGTGGGTGAGAAGAGAGGACTGTCCTGGAGAAACAGGACGGAACAGGGGTGTGACCTACTGGTGGCACAGGGAGCCTGGCTGGGCTGGCACATTCCAAAGTTCCTCCAAGGCCCTGCAGCTCCTAGCTGAGGACCTACTGCTCTCAGGGGCTGAGAATGTGCTGCCCTCAGGGGGCCGGGAGGCACCTCACAAATGGTTTATGACCTGCTCTGGAGGAAGGAGAAAAGGTGGGTGTGACTGTCCTGCTCCCATGGTTTTCTGGAATTCCTTCAGCATAAGCAATGTGGGGGCCCTCACATCCTGTACTTTCCCACCTACCATGTCACCCCAGACCACTGACCAACTCAGGGGTCATCCCTGGCGAAACCGGGGTGCTGCCTCCCCAGCAGTCAGAAAAGCTCACTCTCGTGGGAATGGGGCTATCTGTGAGGGGCCCCAACTCCTGACAAGGGTCCCGCAGGGGGAAAAGACAACCAGGAATGTTGGGGCAATGTCATCACCCAAAGAAATTCTTCTGCAGGAGCAGTAAACCAGCCCGCCTGTCATACCGGCATCATCTGTGACGACTGCAGGCTTATAAATGTTCCACCTGTCTTCTGTCTTATGAAAGTTTACAGAGAGAGAAAGAGGAAGGGAGGAAGGGGGGGGGAAGAGAGGAAAGAGACAGAGAGGCAGAGAGGGAGGGAGACAGACTGAGAGAGAGAAAGAGAGAGAGAGAGAGGAGACAGACAGGCAGAGAGGTGAGAGGAGAGAGAGGAGTGAGACAGAAAGAAGAGAGACAGAGAGGCAAAGAGAGACATAGGGAGAGAAGAGAAAAGAGAGAGGGGAGAGAGGTAGGGAGAGAGAGGGAGGAGAAAGAGAGGCAGAGGGAGAGAGACACACACACACACAGGAAGGGAGGGAGAGAGACAGAAAGAGAGAGGGAGGGAGAAAGAGAGCAAGCAACCACCTCCTTCTAACTCCAGTCCTGTTCCATGGCTGCCCCATTGGAGTGACACGAGTACACCTTGGAAGTCCTCTCTGATGCTTTTATGGACAGCGAGTTAGAGTCACAGGGAAGAATAAGCTCACCATCTGACATACCCCACACGTCTCCGGTCCTTTCCCCAAGGCATGGAGGGGCCTGGGTTCCCTGCGAGCCCATCCCTGTGGCTGCCGTCTATGTGGTAGGTGTGTGAGGGGCAGGCTCCGTGCCAGCTGGATGTAGGAGCAGAGCTGTAGGGACACTGAGAGTCAGCTCCTTCTCCGCATTCCAGGTAATAGCCTTAGGAGACCCTGTCAAGGAAACAGAGTCCTCATCCTTTGGAATTTGCATAAAACCAAGGTGGAAAAATGGAATTCGAGACAGTTGGTTGTAAATTGAATCTGATGACAGGTTCCAGGGAGCTGGGCATCTTTCTCAACTTCTGTCATTCTCAGCACGATGGCATTGTTATATACCAGGGGAAAATCAACGCGATGAAACCAAAACCAAGCAGAAATGTCGGGTTTCAATGCACAGATTGAATAATGTGCACAAAGTAGTCATGATAATTAAAATTTCTCAATCAAAGGCAGAACACTAACTCTAACAAAGTGTTTAAAATTGATTATTTTAAGTTTTAGCCGGTACTGGCATTCCACGTCACCTGCATATGTTCTATTAATAGAACTTCAAAAAAAATGGAGGCTGTGAAGGGTAATCAGCCAGGGGAAAATTCTTTGAATATTTTGACTTTCCTTTTTGCAGCCAAGGATTGCAGGGGCTCAGGAGAGCAGACCAGGCATTCAGGGGAGGAGCAGTTGGCTCCAGGCTGCCTTCCCAAACAAGCCCTGCAGGACTCGGAAGCCCTCTGCGCCTGCGCACAGGAAGACCAACAACGTCATGGAGCGTCACAAGCTGAACTGAATGAGTGTGTGGGCAGCTGGGCAGCTCCCCACCCCCCGCCCACTCCGGGGCCTGATTGGTGGGGGGGTTGCTGAGCAAAGTCTGCCCTTATTTTTCCCATAAGCCGCCCTTCATAAACCTGTCTATTTCTGATTATTTTCCCAGCCTGAGTAACTACTTCATGCATACAGTAGACACAATCTGAAATGAGTGTGGCCCTCGCATAACAGCAGGTACACCAGCATAACCACCTGGGGTCCCGTGACCCCCACTCTGGGGCGGGAGACCCCAGTCACAGAGCAAGGGCACAAGTGGAAACTGAGGACTGGATCCCAGGTCTTTAGATTATAAATCCATAACCTATTTCCAGTATAATCCACATAGTGAATTTGCATGGATGTAGTTGCTCAGCACATGTTGCTGTCTACTATGTGCTTGGCACAGTTGTGAACGAAACAGAACCCTTCCCTCATGGAGTTAACAGACACAGGACTTGAAGCAAGAACATGGCGCAGGTGTGGATGGTGGTGAGAAAGCTGCTGGATGCTGATGGGAGCCGATTTTAAACCAAGTGGCCAGGGCGGCCTTATGGGGGAGCAGCAGGAGGGAATGCCAGGGAATTAGCACAGGGACCCTGGGGGAGGAGCGGGGAGGAGAGGAGGAGGGGAGGGGAGAGGAGGGGCCTGCCCTGCAGAGGATCTGAGAAGAGCTTAGGGCTTGAAAGGGGAGGGACTGTGGATGTCCACAGAATGCTGTTAAAAAAAGGCAAGACCAAGACCAAGGACAGCAATATAAGTTGGAGCCATGAGAAATCTGAGCAGTCTTTCTGAATTTTTACAGGTTTAAGACATGATCAATATGTCAGTTTTCCATGGGCCAACCTAAGCAGATAGGAAGACAAATCAAACCCAAGGGCAGTGGATATGTTTGAAGTCGAAATAAATAGAACAGAAAAGAATGAATATACAATTGAAAAGTTTTTTCTGAAATGAAGAAAAACTGAGACTGTAGATTACAAAGACAATTTTTCCTGCCCTAGGAAAACTGGTTCACAGCCCTTCCTCAAGGAGCAGTGTCTGTAGAAGGAGACTGAGCTCAAGGATACAGTGCCTTGTCTGCATGTCCTGGCAGAGAAAAGACTTGTCATCCACAAGCACAGGACAGGAGGGGCCAGGATGGGCCAGTATGGGCCACAGACGTCATTTTCCCAGCAGCACGTCTTTCTCCCATTGCTATGAACTGGCCCTTCCAGAAGGAAAATTCTACCCAATAACTGCTGTGCACCCTTGAGCAACACGGGTTTAGCAGCGTCAGCCCCCAAGCAATCAAAAATCTGCATGACTTTTGACTCCCCGGAAACTTACCCACATAGCCTTCTGTTGATCAAAGTCTCATCAATCCCGTAGCCAGTTAACATGTATTTTGTATGCTATGTATACCATATACTGTATTCTTACAATCAAGTAAGCTAGAGAAGGGAAAATGTTATGAAAATCATAAGAAAGAGAAAATGCATTTACTCTCCATTTATTGGAAGCAGACCGTCATCAAAGTCTTCATCCTCGTTTTCCTCTCATTGAGTGGGCTGGGGGTGAGGACGGTGTTACTGTCTTGGGGTAGCAGAGGCGGAGAACCCCCGTGGACCTTCACCACTCAAGTCCATGTTGCTCCAGGGCCAACTATAAATACCGCCTGCTAAGGTATTAATATCTCTGTCAACTGGGGAAGAATTTTGCACACACAGCACCCAGGAGCCCTTCTTGAATAACACACTTGATGACAAATATTTAGTCATACAGCAGTTGAATAAAAAAAAAAGTTAACTCAGGCATGAAAAAGATAGAATAAAAGGACACTGGATGTCTCCGAATATGGAAAGGTCTAAAAGTAACTGCGAGATAATTATGGCTACACAACAAAGTGCAGAAGACACAGAATGCATGTCTGTAAGAACAGTCTCAGACTGGAAGTTTGTGGAACATGGGGGAAGAGGGGGAGGGGAACATGGGTGTTCAGGAGGCTCACGGTGTGCAGGTCTGGCAGGAGGAACAGGAGATCTTGGAGAAGGCATTGCATCCAGTCTTTCAAAAGAGGAAGTTGGGGCAACTCCTTCGGGTCCCCTCCCACTGTGGGAGCTTTTCTGTCCTAGATAAATCCTACTTTCTCACTTAAAAAAAAAAAGAGGAAGTTGACCCTAACACCAGCTTCCCAGCTTAACTTCTCTGAATTTTAGAATTTTAGAAAAAATCACTAATATCACCTATAAAGAAAACACACATCTTGACGTACCTGCTTCCTCCGTGTTCAGTTTTAGCTTTAGTAAACTACAAGGACTCCGTGTTCAGTTCTCTTTAGTAAAGCACAAGGACTATGAAATCTAGGAAGTGGCGTATTTCATTTTTGTGAAATCTCTGAAATGGTGTGTATCTGCATTAGCAGGAGTAATTTTTGGGTGATGAGCTAGGGAATTCATTTTTACTTTTTTGTACTTTGGGAATTTTTTGAACATACAACAGTCTCCAAAGAGCAGTGGCTATTTTCAGAAGACAAGGGGGACCTCTGGACCCTCATCTCTAGGTTCTTCATGCCATCTATCTCATCGGGTCTGTGAAGCATGCCTCCTTCTCCTCCTTTCCACATGGAAGCTTGTCACCTCTAGCAGACTGGAATCGGATGAAAAGACACCGCTCAGTCCAAGTGTCCTTGTGTAATTATGACACCAGCAGCACAATGACCAGTCTGGAAGGGCCTGGCTAAACTATAGGGTTTAGAACAAAAAAGAGGACCTTGGGAACTCAAACATGCTGAAAAGAAAAAAAAACAGTCCCATTACAAAAGTGGGCAAAAGATATGAATAGACACTTCTCAAAAGAAGACATACGAGCAACCAACAAATACATGAAAAAATGCTCAGCCTCACTGGTCATCAAAGAAATGCACATTAAACTACACTGAGATACCACCTAACTCCAGTCAGGATGACTATCATCAATAACTCAAAAAACAGCAGATGCTGGAGAGGATGTGGCGAAAAGGGAACACTTCTACACTGTTGGAAAACAGTGTGGCGATTCCTAAAAGATCTAAAAACTGAACTTCCATATGACCAGGAAATCCCCCTACTGGGAATATACCCGGAAGAACTCAAATCACACTATAAAAAAGATACCTGCACACATATGTTTATCGCAGCATATGTTCACAGTAGCAAGAACATGGAACCAACCGTGCTGCCCATCAAAAGAGAGCTAGATAAAAAAATGTGGTACATATACATGATGGAATACTACGCAGCCATAAAGAAGAACAAAATCATGAACTTCACAGCAACTTGCATGGACTTAGAGTCTGTAATACTGAATGATCTTTCGCAGAAACAAAGAACTGAGTACCACATATTCTCAGTCATAAGTGGACCTTGAACAATTATCGTAATACTATAAGAAAAGGATTGGCAGTATTGGGAATCTGCCGGGAGAGGGGGGACACCTCATCCACAAGAGTACCTGCATAATAAACATTTGTATACCTAACCCTGAATTGTACCCCACATCTTTAAAATTAAAAAAATTAGAAGTTTTTCTTTAAAAAGAGGACCTTGGTAAAGTAACTATGACCATCAATCACAGCCTGGCCAAGAGCCAGCTGAGCCCCCTCTCCCTTCTGCCCTCACTCCACTTGGTGCATGGTGGGAGGCACCTGCATAGATGGCGGGGGTGCCTACATAGACAAGGCAGGAGGTGCCTGCATGGACAGGGCGGGAGGCACCAGCATAGATGGGGTGGGAGGTGCCCACGTAGACCAGGTCACACTCATTCCACCCCAGAGTCCTACGAAAGCCCCACTGCATGCCAGGGACACACCAGGACATGGGAGGCAGGCTGGCTGGGCAGACAACCAGGCCATGCAGGTCAGCAGGCTGCCATGTGGGTGTTGCCACACACACAGGGCCCGAGCCCTGGTGATAGGCCCAACGGTATGGGTGCAGGATGTCCGCAAGGACGTGGGTGGAGACAAGGGTGAGCCAGGGCAGGTGGGATAGGAGAGCTCTGCACCTCCCAGTCGGGGGCTCCCTGCAGGGCTGTGTCCTGCAACTGTTCCTCCCATCCCTTTTGGTCACAAACTCCAATATGTTAGAAACAGCAATGTGCCTTCTGGGAAACTAACTTTCCTAGCTCCCTGGCAGTAGAGATAGCCATAAGCTATAAGAAGTTGCTGGGTGTGTAAAGGGGGCAGATTAGCTAGATGGAATGTAGATGTGATGGCTACAGCTGCAACAGCTGTTTTGTAACCATGCGGAAATGTAGGGGCTAGAGGACTATGAAGCAGAAAGACAGGAAAAGCCTGGTCCCCTGGTACTGGCAGTGGGAGCGAGGCAGAGGGCAATGGGCTAGCCCCAGACAGCCAGCCTCCAGGTCCAATGGATGTAAAAGAAACATAAATGCTATCTGGTTAGGGTCTCTCTTGTAGGATTTCTGCCTCTTGCAGCTGAACCAAATCCTGAGTGACACAGCTGAAAGCCCTATAAAAAGTCAGCTTTTGTGTTAACATGATTGCGATTGCCCCCCCTGCTCACCCCAAGCTTCTGCAGAGTTTATGCTTTGTGCTAAATAATTTACCCCGGGATTATATGTGTATTTATTATTTATCAGCTAGCTGCAAGATAGAGCGCCCCATCTCCCCATAGGCTCATGCGTCCTATGTGAGGAAATGAGCATCGTCTTATACAAACTGAGCTCTGGGCCAAGCCACAGCAGGCTACTCAACAGGCACAGGCTGGGTCATGAAGCGATCCCTCCCACCCTCTATCCCCCACCCCATCCCCACCCTGCATCTGTCTCCTTGGAGCCGCTCTGGGAGGAGGGGGAGCACACCCTGCGATCTGCCCATCCACCCTGTGGAGAAGGGATTATCTTCCACATGGCACAGATGAAGAAACTGAGGCTCAGAGCCCTCAAAGCACACCCCAGGGCCACTCAGTAAGACAACAGCAGAAGTGAGGTTCCAGTCTGTGAGGGTGGGCTGACTCACCAGGCTCTTCACACCGCTACAGGTCACCTTGTCCCCGGGAGTTTGGGATACCCATGTCCCTTGGATCACCAGTTTTGCTCTGGGTGCACTTTTCATTTGTGGGTATGAAAGTGACTAGAGCTTTTATTTTATTATTTTACATTTGGTCTGAGACAGATACAAAGTTGAATTAATTGTCCACGTGTTGCCTTGCCGGCCAAAAGCAGTGTAGCTTCAAGGAGGCGCAAGAAATAAGGTCGGCATCACTAGACGTGCTCCAAGGACCCCAGGGAGCAAGGGGACGTGGCAGCATGGAGATGACTGTACATCTGTTGTCCCCACCCCCACCCCCAGTCTCCAAGCCCTGAGCCCCTGGAAAGCACGGGATCCGGTGGAATTTGACTTTCAGATAAACAATGAGTGGGGGCAACTGAAAAGATTTCTGGAGAGGAGCTGGGGTCGTCCCGTGTAGCTGCCACTGCTCCCCTCAGCCAGGTTAACCGAGGGTTCAAGTCTCACTGAGCATCTGACTGCAATCCCGCTGTCCACCTGGGAACCCACGCGGGCGCAGACCGAGCCAGGTGTTTTTCTCTCACCCCTGCTCCAGCATAATCCACAGATGGGGCAACAGGAGCAGGCTGCGTTGTTCCACTCTCACTCTCCCTGCCTGTCCCTCACCAGTCACTGGAGGGACTCATGGCTCCTGCCCTGTCTACTTTCCGGGCCTCAGCCGGGCCCTGTGGCGTGGAGGTTGGAGGGCGAGACTCTGTTTTGCTGTCTCTGTCTGTCCCGCTGTGCGTCTTGGGGCTCTGTCTGTAGTCCTTGCTCGCAGGATGTCTGCTCTTCCGGATGCCATCGCCACTCGCCTGAGGAATGTGCCGGGCCCAGTTATCTGCAGTTCCCCGAATGGCTTGGCTCTGACTCCAGGACATGTTCTTTTAATTATTATCATTATTATTGGTTACATCCATTTCCAGAGTGCTGATGTTCTTCCAAGTTTCAAATGCAGTAATGACTCTTGGGGCAGAGGTCCAGACCCTTCTGTACTTCCCGGGACAGGCGATGTGGCCTTTCCACCTCATGGAGTGCCAAGTTCAGGCCCTGCCTCCCTCAGGGCACACCTGGGGCCTGTGGGCAGACTTATAGACAGGAAAGGGAGGTTATCGCTGGTCGGAGGAATCTGAGACTGCAAGGGAAGGGAAACAAGATGGAAGAAATCCCTTCCGTGCCGGGAGACCAACAGGGCCCCGGCCTCCGGAGCGGGGCTTCCTCACTGGCATTGGGTGGGCTGAGGTCTGGCCTCCTGTGTCTGGGCAGGCGTGGCGCTGCCTCACAGCTTCTGGCTGGCCAGTGCAGAATCCCTTACGCTTCCCCTGGCAGCCATGCCCACTCCCCATGAGGGCCACTAGCGTTGCCTGAATGGGGCTGACCCACCCCCAGCTGCCTCCAGCCCCCGCCCCCCGGGGTGAGTCCAGGGCGGCACACCCACACCTTGACATCTAGCAGACACCCCACCAAGACAAGGGCCTCTCTCTCCCTGGAAGGGTCGGCAGCATGGCTGTGTCTGCAGACGTTGGCAAAAAGAGACCAATACACAGGGAGATGCCCTCAGACAGGGATTCACAGAGGAGCTGCATCAGAACCCCAGCCCCAGGAACGCAGGGCTTCTGGCAAAATCTGGATTTCAGACAAGGCATGAGTGGGGGACACGTGTGTACTCAACTAATCCATGCCATGTGAAATCCACATTTCCCTGAGGTCCTGCTTTGTTTTGTTTTGTTTTTAAGTCTGGCAGTCTCATCCTGGATCTATCTGCACCTGAAGCCAGACACACCCTGGACATCCCAGGAAGGAGTTGGTTTCTTGCACTCGCAACTGAAGGGGCTCTCACTCACGTGTCCTTCTCTGGAAATCTCTCTCTCCATGAAGAAAAACAACCCCAGGATCCAGAAGCAGGAGCCCTGAAGGAACAGGTAGCACAGCACTGCTGGGTTGGATTCCCAAAACTGGGGAGCACGGACCCCTCCAGAGGCTTCAGGAGAAATCCAGGTGGTTTTTAAGAAGAGGAAGAGGCTGGGAGGCATTCTTTATGCGGGACACCTAATCATCCCATGACAAGAATGAAATCTAGTGTTCCTGACAACTGCTATCTAGGCTATCTAGGCCAGAGTCTCGGGTGGCCAGTTGCTATCAATTAGAAGAATTTACTTTGGAAGCCACTTTCTTCTTTCAAGTGTTCTGTGACCTCCCACAGTCCCAGGGCTATCCCAGGCAAAGATGCTCAGACAGCACGTAGGGTGATGAGAAGTGTCTGAAGACCTTTATGTCAGACACTGATTCTGCCGTTTATTAACATGAATGCAACTTGGAGCACTCATGATACTCCCCGAGCCTCAGTTTCCTCATCTGCAAAAGGGGCACAATGGCATTGTCCTTTCCGGTTGCCCGGAGATTTTGTGCCTGGCCTACAACTACTCAATACATCGTGTTTATTGTTAAATGGAAGCTTCTCAAATCTGCCAGGCCTCACTCGCAAGAGGTTCTTCTCACACCCCATAGGACCCTACAACGAGGGGTGGGGCTCTGGCAGCCTGGAAGGAGCTGGGTCAGTCACCCCTGGAGGCCTGATACCTCGCCTGCAGAGTCACCAGACACTTGGTCCTCCCTCTGCCTCACTGCAGAGTGGGAAGGCCAACCCAGTCTGCGAGCCTGATTCTGTTTGGGGCACAAGCTTTATTCCTTGGAAATTGAAGGAGAAGACTTGAAGTTTCAGATTTCCGGAGATAACCTTGTTATGTCCATTGTCAGCGACTTATTTAAAAACCGAAGCTCCCACCTACCCATTTCTCAGATGGGGAAGGGAGACAGGGGACAAGGGAGGGCTGAACTCAGCAACAAACTAGTATCCCAACCCTCCCAGGTTTTCATTCCAGCACTTGAGGGGGAAACTCCACTTCTGCTGCCTCAGCTCAAAAGTGAATGCGTGAATGCGTCCTCTCATGCAACTGGAGCTTGATGGCCCCAGCTCAGGAACCTACAACCCAGGACTCCCGGGACAGCAGTGGCTCTACCCCCGCACACCCAGCTCACCTCCCTGTGTTCTCGAGATGAGTGCCCCCCAGGCAGCCCCAGACCATCTCCCCACACCCCAAGAGAGAGAGGCCTGGGGGAGTGTTCTGCTGGGCTTCCCTGAGTCACATGCTCACCAGCCAGCCTGTCACTGTGTCCTAGAAGATGGAGCCAGGAGGCGGGCTCACTCCTGGGCTGCATGTCTGCCCTTCTCTTGGATGGGAAGGAGCCCCTGCCCATAAAAAAACGTTCCTGGCGGGAAAGAGAGCTGCTCCCAGGTCCTCGAGGAAAAGCCATGGAGGCAGCAGGGTCGCAGGATGGCCCACCCAGCCTGACTAGTCCACGCATTAGGGACGTCTGTTTCTCAACACCCACAAGCCATCTTTTACTATGCAAGTGATACATGAATTCATGTCCTTGCCAAAAGAAAGTCTGACTTCGCAGGTAACCAACAACACTGTTCACACACCACACCCTTCCCCCCTCCGTTCCGTGGTCGCCTCTGCCATGCCAACTGTCTTCAGTCCTCCACATGTTTACATACATAAACCCACAGGCTTAGGAAATAAATATCCTCTGTTGGGGTTTGTATCCCTGTGTGTTTTAAATAGATTCAGACTATATACATTGCTCTGCAAATTACTTTATTTAATAAAAGAAAATATGAGCCGGGCTCAGTGGCTCAGCCTGTAATCACCCAGCACTTTGGGAGGCTGAGGTGAGTGGATTGCCTGAGCCTGTGGGTTCGATACCTGCCCGGGCAACTTGGTGAGACCTCATCTCTACAATAAATCAAAAAAAAGTTAGCTGGGCATGGTAGCACTCACCTGTAGTTCCAGCTACTTGGAAGGCTGAGGCGGAAGGATCGACGGAGCACAGCAGGTCGAGGCTGCGGTGGCCGGGAGCGGCCACTGTACTCCAGTCTGGGTGACAGAGTGAGATTCCAACTCAAAAAAAAAGAAAAGAAAATATATCAGAGTTGCTCCTTGTCATAAAATGATTGTTTCTGAGTTTTTACTACTCAAAAAAAAAGGCACAGCAATTATTATCCCAGTATAG
Source organism: Carlito syrichta (assembly GCF_000164805.1). Lineage (NCBI taxonomy): Eukaryota > Metazoa > Chordata > Mammalia > Primates > Tarsiidae > Carlito > Carlito syrichta. The sequence goes on along the minus strand of NW_007248564.1, from coordinate 89,516 downwards.
AGTTCACAGCACACATGGGGTATTATTTTTGCTTATGACAGATATCGGGAAGGGAGATTTCTGGTTTATGTATCTATTAAATAAATTAAATCTATCACTTTAAAACTTTCAACAAAGAAACCTCCAGACCCTGGTGGCTTTACTAATGAATTCTACCAAGCATTTAAAAAAGAAATTACACTACACCTATAATAATTCTTCCAGGAGCAGAAAAAGAGAGAAGACTTCCCAACGAGTGCTTGCAAGGCACTAAAAACAGCAAGTATATTACAACAAGGAAAACTATAGGCAATCTCTCTTCTAAACATAGATACGAGCCGAGTGCAGTGGTTCGCAACAGTATTCCCAGCACTTCGGGAGACTGAGATGCAAGGATTGCTTGAGGCCAAGAGACCAGCCTGGGCAACATAGCAAGACCTTGTCTCTACAAATTAGCTGGACATGGTGGTGTGTGCTTGTAGTCCCCAGTCCCTTGGGAGGCTGAGGCAGGAGGCTTGCCTGAGCCCCGTGGGTTGAGGCTGCGGTGAACCGTGATTGTACACTGCACTACAGCCTGGGTGACAGAGTGAGACTCCTGATTCCAAGTAAACAGACAAACATAGATATTAAAAAAAAAAAACCAAACTGAATTGAACAATATATTGAAAGAAAACATATAGCAACCAAATTAGATTGACACCAGGAAGGCAGGTTGATTTAACATTTGAAAATCAATGAATGCACTTCAATCTTCTACTGCAATAAAGGAGAAAGGCATGACTTTATCTAAAAAAAAATGCAGTAAAAAGGATTTAATAAAATTAAGCAAACATGTACGATATAAACTAGAAAAAAAAGGAAATATCCGGTAATCAGATCAAAGACATCTACAAGGAAATAAAAGGACAGTCTCAACCCAGGCATCTCAGATGATGGTGAAACACTGAAATTATCCCTTAGCTCGGGAGCAACAGGATTTCAGCTGGGGCCCTGCTACTCGAATCCCCACCAGCTCTACACAAATAACAAACAACCGTGAAGATTTGAAAGCAAGAAATAAATCTCCAGCTTTCTGCAGATGACAGACTTGTGTAGTCAGGAAATATGAGAGGAGAAAATCTGATGAAACATGCAAGAACTCTGCATAGAAAACACCAGAGTTGTTGAGATAGAGAGATCGCACACACTCCATGGTGCTGGTGGACCACATGCAGAGACGTGCACCAGTGGGACAGAGAGTCCTGGGTGAGAGCCCCACACGGCGCCTGGCTGACGGTGACTGTGGAGAGGGGTACCTTTGCTATCCGCTGCTGTGTGACAAAGTACCCCAAAACTCAGTGGCTTAGATCAATGAGACATCACTCTCATTTTCTGTGAATTGACTTCCTTGGGCAGGGCTGCAGTCCTAGTTGGTTGCCGGGCTAGAAGATTCAATACAGCCACTTTCACACAGGCCGTGGGATGCCCAGCTAGCCATTGGTGGTAACCCATCCTCAGCTCTCCTCTCCAGGACTCAGTTTGCTTCTGAGAAGGGGCATTCCAAGTCCCTGGTAGCAGCTACTTCAGACGTCAAAAGCCCCAGGAGTGAAGGCACCTGGCATCACTTACGTGGTTTTCTGTTGATCAAAGCAAGTCATAAATTTATGCTCTTTCCTGAATGTATATTATACATCAATAAGAGTTTATTTTAAAATTTAAATATTCTGGGCATGGTGGCTCACACCTGTAATGCCAGCACTTTGGGAAGCCAAGGCACCAGGATCACTTGAGCCCAGAAGTCCAAGAACAACCTGGGCAACATAGTGAGATCCCATATCTGCAAAAAATTAGCCAGGCATGACAACGTTCACCTGTAGTCCCAGCTGTTCAGGTGGCTGAGGTTGAAGGATCGCCTGAGCCCAGGAAATTGAGGCTATGGTGAGCTGTGATTGTGCCACTGCACTCCAGCCTGGCAACAGATTACAACTCTGACTCAAATAAATATCAAAAAGTTTGGGCAGTCAAGTTTACCAGTCTTCCATTTCTTTGCCTTTTTGTGTCTTAAGACTTTCCTACCCATGAAAGTGAAAACATGCTCTCATTTTTTTTTTTCATGGATTAGTTTTAGGATTCTTGAAATAACATTCAGCTATTTACTTGAAAACTACTTTTGTAAGTACTGTGATTTGGAGTCTCTTTTTTCCAAATAGATAAATGGTTGTCCCAACACCATTTGTTAAATGACCCATGATTTCCCTTACTAACTTGAGTGAGTCTGGACTCCTGGTTCCTTACAGTCAGATGGCATCTACATGGCGCTGACTCAAATCACTTCATTCTGTGTTTTGAAATGCTGCTGGGCCAATTTCCTCTCTTGGTTCTTTCTCTGGCAAGTTAAAACCACCTTGTTATGGTTTTTGGTTTTACTGATCTTAAACTTTTTTTTTTGAGTCGGAGTCTCACTCTGCCCCCCAGGCTGAAGTGCAGTGGCATGCTCACAGTCTCCGCACCCTCGACCTGCTGGGCTCAGGCAATCCTTCTGCCTCAGCCTTCCAAGTAGCTGGAACCACAGGTGTGTGCCACCATGCCTGGCTAATTTTTTTATTTATTGTAGAGATGAGGTCTTGCCAAGTTGCCCAGACTGGTCTCAAACCAGTGGGCTCAGGCAGTACTCTCGCCTCTGCCTCCCAAAATGATTACAGGCTTGAGCCACCACACCCAGCTGATGTTAAACTTTTCTTCAGCAAGGGGCCTGTCATTTACATAGACTCTGCATAGAGGGAATGACTCTGGTAAAGTACCTTCAGATCCGGTGATCTTACTTCTTTTTTGTTTGTTTGTTTGTTTGTTTGTCTGTTTGTTTTGAGTTGGAGTTTCACTCTGTCACCCAGACTGGAGTGCAGTGGCCGCTCCCGGCCGCTGCAGCCTTGACCTACTGGGCTCTGGCAATCCTTCTGCCTCAACCTTCCAAGTAGCTGAAACTACAGGCGCGCACTACCACGCCCGGCTAATTTTTTGATTTATTGTAGAGATGAGGTCTCGCCAAGTTGCCCAGGCGGGTCTCGAATCCGCGGGCTCAGGCAATCCATTCACCTCAGCCTCCCAAAGCATGGGATTACAGGCTGAGCCACCGAGCCCAGCTGATCTTACTTCTTTTTTCGCCAGCAGAGCGTTTATTATGCGCCTCATGTTTGCAGATGGAAACATACAGAGGGGCTGCCTGAATTTCCAGTGGTCCTACAGATAGGACTTGGGACTCTGGGTCAGAGGGTCAGTTCATGTTCCTGGTGGCTCCGCCCTCGCCCTCCACCCTTATGGTCAACGCAGCTGAGCTGTTTCCCCATGAGACACTCAGGGTGCCACCGTGGCTCTGTGTTGGTAAATAGTGCTTTGCATGCGTTCCGCTGTTCTCCAGGTAGGAGCACCTTCACGGAAAGGGAGGACCCTACAACCACATCGTCATTATGTGCTGCTCCACTGGAACCATGCGATTCTGCGAGATAAAATGTAAAACTCGCCCCCGCTTAGCTGCCCCCAAGAGCCCCAGAATGTGCGGTGCCCTTCTGCAATGCTTTTCCGTCTGTTTGAAAGGCAGTGGGTGAGACGGGCTCATGTTGACATCTCAGGTTCCTGAGCCTGCACAGAGAGCAGCTCGACCGTTTAAAATCTGTCTGGTAGGAAACACAAGGAGAAACACCGGGTGACTGGCAAAGCAGGTTGGGTCCTGCCTGCCAGTATTCCTCTCATTTGCAAATACATCGGTCCGAAGCACCATGCATCCAGGGTCTCGCTCACCCAACCCCCTCACTCCGCTGAGAGACCGCCATCTTAAAACATGAATGGGGACCCTTGGCAGGAATTTACACTGCATTCCAATGAAGAAAATAAAACCTGACTTGGTAAATGGCCATTTCATAGGACACCACCTTCCCAATTGTAACAAAACAGGACATCATTGGCCTAGTCTTTGATATTATTATTATCAAATATTACTATTTAAGGCCGACAAAAAGAGTTCAGCCCAGGGTGGGTCCCTGCGAGGGTGGCTAAGAGTGAGAACGAGCTCCAAGCTGGGTCTTCGGTGCCCAGAGAATTGTTTCAAGTAACTTCTAGAACATATTCTCTGAAAACGATTGGCTACAAATCAACACTGAAAGAGTTGAAGTCTAGTTGTGATGGGGTGCTAAGACCCAGATGTTCCAGGCTCTCAGCCTCCCTCTCGACTCTGGATCGGCCAGCCAGACCCCACCAGGCTGCTGGAACCCTCCGGAAGGACCAGCAGCAGGAAGAGCAGGAGCCTATGGGATGGAGATAAGGAGGCAGAAACAGGTCCTTTTTCTCCCCTTTCCTACTTCTTCCTGCAGAAAAAAAGACGCCATTCCAAAAATGCCCCTCCTAAATCAGGCTACGAAGCTCATGTGCTCATCAATCATAACCTACCCATGGCCCAGGCTCTGAGGGCTCTGGAGACAGGGCAGGACAGAAGTTGACCCACAGAAGGCAGTTGCAGGAGGCCAGCCTCAGGAGGCTAGGAGTTGCCGATGCAGCCTGTTCTCGTCCTCCACACCAGCTGTCCCTGCTCAGAGGCCTCCTCCACCCAGTCACTCCTTCCTTGGAGCGTGCTGCATGTGGACCTGAAGATAATGCCCTTCTCGAAGGCCTGGAGAGCCAGGCAACTTGGTGGCCTCCACCCACCTTGGGCAGCCTGGCCCCTTCTGGAACTGGGGACCTGTAACCACCGCTTTCCCTGTGATGAGGAACAGGTGAGGATGTTCCCTGTCCACCCCCCATGCAGCAGTGTCCTGGGCCTCCTGGCGCATGCAGTAAATAATGAAAGGAATTAGAGCACTCAAATGGAACAGAAGAAATGATAGTTTCTGTTCACAAGTGACATGACTGTCTATGTGGAAAATCTGGGAGAAATGACCAAAAAAGTCGAAAATTAAAAAGCCCTTATGGCAAGGTTGCAGACAACAAGGTTAATATTAAAAAGTCAGTCGCTTTCCTGCATACCAGCAATGAGCAGGGAGTGTTTGAAATGAAAAACACAACGCCATTGATATTAGCGATCAGAAAAAGGGAGTACCTTAAGCACAGAGCTAACAAGATGCAGAAAAGATTTATGTGAGGAAAATTACAAACCTTCGATGAAAGAAATCAGAGAACTAAATAAACAGAAAGGTGTTAAAGGCTCCTGGAGAGGAAAACTCGATGTTGCCAAAATGTCAAGATTCCTCACAACCTGATCTGTAGATTTGATGCAGCCCCAATACAAGCTGCCGCAAGCTGTTTTGTAGCTGTAGACACACTGACTCTAGAGTTTACAGAAAGAGGCAAAGACCCAGGACCACCACATGATATTGAAGAAGGAGAACAATGCTGGAGGGCTGGCACAACCCACTCAAGACTGACTGCAGAGCCACGGCTGACTCTAAAGGCAGGGTGGGCAGAAGGATAGACAGACAGACCCGCAGAGCAGAAACGAGAGCCGGAAACAGGCCCACATCAGTGGAGTCAGCTTGTCCTTGACAGAGTACAGGCCACTTGATGAAGCACCGTGGTGTCAACAAATGGTGCTGAACGATGGACACTCTGTGAAATAATAAAGCCAGACACAGACCTCACAGCCTCCACAAACATGAATGCAGAACAGATCATAGAATTGATTGTAAAATGCAAAGTTACAAGACTCCTAGAAGATAAGGTATGTGAAAACCTAGACAACCCTGGGCTTGGCAATGACTTTCTAGATGCATCAAGAAATGGTTCATGAAAGAAATAATTGACAAGCTGGACTTCATTAGGATTAAAAACTTCTGCTCTGACCAGGTGTGGTGACTCATGCCTGTCATCCCAGCACTTTGAGAAACTTTCTAAACCAACCTGAGAAACTTGGCGAGACCTCGTCTCCGCAATAAGTAAAACAATTAGCTGGGCATGGTGGCGTGTGCCTGTGGTTCCATCTACTTGGAACACTGAAGTGGAAGGATCGTTTGAGCCCAGCAGGCCGAGTCTGTGGTGGCCATGAGTGTGCCACTGCACTCCAGCCTGGGTGACAGAGTGAGACTCTGACTCAAAAAATAAACTTCTGCTCTGTGAAGGGCATTATAAAGAAAATGAAAAGACAGATCACAGACTGGGAAATAATATTTGCGAGACATAAATCTGATAAAGGACAGTTGTCTACAATATACGAAGAATCTTAAAACTCAACAATAAGAAAACAAAAACCTTGGTTAAAAAATGGGCCAAAGACCTTCACAGACACTTCAACAATGGAGACACACAGATGGCAAATCAGCATATGAAAAGATGTTCAACATCACGTGTCATGGGAAAATGCAAATTAGAACAACAGTAAGGCATCACTATGCACCTACTAGAACGGCTGAAACCCAGAGCACAGGCGACGCCACATGCTGGCAAGAGGGGAACAACAGGAACTCTCCTGTCCTACTAGCGGGAATTCAAAAGGGCGCAGCCACTGTGGAAGATAGCCTGGTGAGTTTCCTACAAAACCAAGCACACGCTCACCTTGGAAGTCAGCAGTTCCACCCTTGGTGTTAACCCAAAGGAGCTAAATGTTTAAGTGCACACAGAAGTCTGCACGGGGATGTCTCTGTCAGCTCTCTGGATAGTTGCCAAGAACTGGAAGCCACCCAGGCTTCCTTCAGTGGACGACTAGACAAATGGTGGAACACCCAGGCCGTGGAATATCACTCAGCACGAAGCGGAAATGAGCTTCCGAGCCTCGGAAAGACACAAAGGAAACGCAAATGCATATTGCTAAGGGAAATAAGCCAGACTAAAGAAGCTATGTGATTCCAACTACACAACATTCTACAAAAAGCAAAAGTATGGAGACAGTCAAAATGATTGCTAGGGGCTGCGGGGCGAGGGATGAACCAGCTGATCACAGAAAACTTTCAGGACAATGTGCACACTCTGTATAAACTAAGGTGATGAGCACGTGTCATCCTACATTCACCAAAGTCAGGACTGCAACCAGCAAGAGTGAATCTGACATAAACTTGGGATGATGATGTGTCCGTGCAATACCATCAACTGTGCAAATGCAACACCCTGGTGGGGGGGGGATGTGGAGAGCAGAGGCGGGGTGCGTAGGCAGGGCAAGGGAACGTGGGAAGTCTCTGTACCTTCTGTTAGGTTTTGCTGTGAACTGAAAACTGCTCAAGATGAAAAGTAAAGTCTTTTCAACACCAGTATTTGTCCTTTGTTGAGGGCCGGCTCTGTGCCAGCTACCCAGGATGGGACCTAGTTAGTCCCGTGAACACCTCGCATGGCGTGAAACCCTGTGTGTTTCAGGTTGGGGACTGAGGCTCGCCGTCCTCCCAGGAAGCGCCTTTCTCCATGTCACCGCCTTGTTCCACTCCCCTCGCTGCAACCTCGCAGATCACATGCATTCGGGGGGCGTTTCCTCTCCTTCCCAGTGTAGGGAGCCCGGGTCCTGCAAGGCTATGCCCCAAGTGGGGAGTCTCTCCCCCAGGAGGAGCAAGGCTGCCAAGGGCAAGACCCGTGCAGGGACAACAGGAGGCCAAGACAGAACCCTTGACGTCTCTGACCCTAGTTGCAGCTTCTCCCTTGGCTCTCATGAGAGCCATCAGGACTTTTGCCTCTTGCTCTTGGGTGAGCATCTAGACCATCTGGACACGTGTGCAGGTGAGGAGCAGGATGGAAATGCCAACCCTGCCCTAGACCATCTGAATACAGCTTGTGTACAGGTGAGGAGCAGGATGGGAATGCCAACCCTGCTGGATGTCTGTGCTGTGGCATCAAGCCCACCGCTGCAGTGCCGAGACCCCCACCCCCATGGGTGCCCGCAGCTCCTTCTCCCCCCACCCCACAGGCTGCGCCCCAGCAAACCACACATGAGCCATAGTGAGTCTACATTCGCAGTTGCCCTCAGCACACTCCATAGGGATTCAGTGAGTCCTCCACCGGGCGCATGGGATGCTGGATTCATGGATTCATGGCAGCCAAGGAGCCTGGCCCTGCCACCTGAAGGTGGCTGCACCTCCCACCCACCCCAGTGGGTGGCCCATCCCACTGTCCCCACCACTTCCCAAAGCCACTCCCTGTGCCCTCTGCAAGTGCCCGGGGGTTGGTCTAGGTCTACTTCTGTCCCTGCTCCTTGTGCTATCAATCTCGCCTCTCACACTGCCAGATCAGTCATGCCAGCCAAGAGACTCAGAGCCTCTAACCACTGCAGACTCCCCACTACAGACTCCCCACTCAGCCACCCCCAGGACCTCAGGCCCACGGGGGTCAAGGGCCCCACTACCGGCATTGGGCCTGTGGCATGAAACATCCTGTTATGGAAACCGAAGACACTTCTAAGCAACCTCCTACTCACTCTTGAACACCCAGGGAGTCCATTTATCAGTTCTACAGTGGGTCTTTTTTTTTTTTTTGAGTCGGAGTCCTTCTGTCACCCTGGCTGGAGAGCAGTGGCAGGATCACAGCTGCCTCGGGCTCCCAAGTAACTGAAACTACAGGTGCGTGCCACCACGCTCAGCATTTTTGGATTTATTGGAGAGATGGGGTCTCGCCAAGTTTCCGGGCAGGTCTCAAAACCCTGGGCTCAGGCAATTCTCTCACCTCTGCCTCCCAAAATGCTCAAAATGCTGCTATTACAAGAGTGAGCCTGCATACCTCACCTACTCAACCACTTTCTAATCTAAAGCCTTCCACCACTTCCCTAAAACACAATCTGCATCATCTCTCACCTCAGTTACCGTCTCTCCACCAACTCTCACCTGATTCATGGCCTCTCCGTCTCTCCCCTGAGTTACTGTCTCTCCATCTCTCACCTGAGCTATTGTCTCGTCAACACGTCTCTCCATCTCTCTCCTGAGTTGCTGTCTCTCCCTCAGTCACCTGTGTCCCTTGTTCTCACATCCTTCTTATGGGTTGACCCACGTGGGGAGTTGGCACTTGGACGCCTCTGTAGGGCACTGAGGGTTCACAGGACATTGCCTGAGCAGGAACTTCAGTTTCTCTAGTGACGGAGGTGGAAATGTCCTCTCATCACCGGAGCCCTCCCAGAGCTCTGACCCAACTTCAACCCCGCTGTCTGATTCTTTTGCTGTGAAGGGGACATTTTCACAGGGAGCATCAAATGAATGTTGATTCTCACGCCTGACATTTCTGTGCCCTCCAGTCTCTGAAACCCCTAGCGCAGCCTGGCTCCATCTCCCAGTGTTGGGACAAGCGTGGGTTTTCTGGCCAAACATCTCTTTCTAAACAATGGCCTCAATTCATCTGGAGAGCGTGACATTCAACCTACAGATTCAGCCTTTTTTTACTCCACTGTGTACTTGGACATGGATTTGACCTCGTGCAACTTCCTGGTGATAACATACTATTATCCGGGTAAGGGCCATTTAACTCCAGACCTGGCCCTGCCCGTAGCCACAACACAGTCAGCCCTCTCTGTGCCCAGGAAGGCGCCCTGAACTTGCTGTGCCCTTGGCAATGGGGTTTAATTACCCCATTCTCCACAGCGCTTCCTGGTCAGTGTGCAGCAGGCAGGGGCTGCCACATCTCAGGGCACAGCTAGAGTTCTGGATCTCATGTGAGTCGATGCCAAGGGCATGTTCAGGGTGCCAGGACCTCCCTGAAGTCTAGATGGAACCAGACCTCGTGGTACCTGTAAAAGCATTGCAAGCATTGCTCCTGGGCCTGCTGCAAAGTGTCCTTTAGATGCCTGAATGGGACCTCTACTCCAGCAGGTGCAAGAGGTTAGTGCAGGGGTAAAACTCTCCAAAACTGCTCCCCACAGACTCGGTGACAGCCAGCCCGGCCTCCACCAAGAGATGGCGTGTCACTATGTTGCCCATACTAGTCTTGAACTCCTGGGCTCAAATGATTCTCCTACTTTGACCTCCCAGAGAACTGGGATTGCAGACTTGAGCCTCTGCGCCTGGTGTGGGCCTTTCATTGGCTCTAAAGGACTGACACTTGTGGTTTGTGTGCTAGTAAGTACTCGTATGTGGGCACTGGTTGTCTCAGACGTGGAGGATTCATGCCTGAAAGTAGAAACGTCCTTACCTGTAGTCCTCTTAGAAAGGCCTGTGGTCTAAGAGCCACCACACATTTCACAGAGTGACCCAGTCACAGTCTTTTCCAGTCAAAGAACAACCATTCTAGAAAAGCTCATTGATGGCAAAATGGGGGGAAAAAACACCTCACCATGGTATTCCCCCTGGGGAGAGTGACCTTTTACAATTTCTGCAATGAATTTTTAAAAATGCATATTTCTGGGCATCACTTACACTGCTACCATGAGATGACAGCAGCATGAGCAGTGACGTGGATTCCGCAGTCCCTCAGGTAACACCACTTCACATTCAAAAACAGAGAAAATGGACCATCCGACCAGCACACCTACAGGGCTCTCAATCACCGGCACACTCAAGGGCTCCCACTCACCTACACACCCACAGGACTCCAACACTGCCCTCGGTGTGCATCTGTCATTCTTCCATTTTTGCGTCTGTCATTCTTCCATTTTTGCGACAACTGAGCAACGCCAATTTTGTTTTACACACCCTGAGACTGAGCACCTGAGTCTGAGAAAGACCAAGTAACAGGCAAGGTCAGGTAAACACTAGACAAACATCATCACTCGACATTTTTTTCCTTCTTGGGAGCCCTTTGTAGTTCTCTGAAATCCGTCTAGTGACTCTGAAATGAAATCCCAAGTGGAAGCAGAGCTGGCCCCAGGTGAGACTGGCTAGAAATAACAAGTAGGCCACTGGCCTCCCGGGCAGGATGAAGGCAGCCACTTATCCTTCCTGACCCCTACGTGTGCTCTCCACCCCAGGGATTCCAATCCCATTCCCAGGGTACCCATGGTTGAGCCTGCGCCCACCCGGCCCACTGCCCCCACCTGAGGGCAAGCCCAACCCAGCCCTCCCATGGCCATCAGCTCAGACCAGAGGTGCAAGCCCTCATGTGGACACTGCTGCTGCACGACCTCCATCCAGAGAGGCCCAGGGAGGGGGGGCAAGGCCCATACTCAGGCACCACAGTGGGAGGGTACCGCTGGGCCTGGTGATGACTTGGGCAAGGACAGCAGGAGCTGGCACAGGAACCCAGGTCTCCCAAGGGAGAGTGGCCAACCGTGCTCCTCCCAACCAGGCCCACCGAAGAGGATTCACACCACGGAGACCCCCTATTCCCTTAACATGCCTGGCTCACCAGCCGCCCACTCCAGCTCCTGCCGGTCGAGGTCACTGGGCACAGGCAGACAGGCCTTCTCTGCAGGCATCAGCTAGGGTTGCTGAGGGACATGGTGTCTTCCAGCTCCATGTGGGGTGCCCCAGCTGCAGGCCTGCCCAGGCTTCTCAGTTTAGCAAATGGACTGTCCAGGACCATGGCCCTCCTGTGTCCCTACCCAGCCCCCACGTCCTCCCCAGGTGTCCAGGTGCTCTGTGAGTTGTCTCCTCCCTCTGCTGCCCCTAGACCTAGCCAGGTTCCCTTCAATCCATCCTCCTCCAGGCCCCAAAACACTCCCTTTGATGGCAGGGTGCAAGTCGCGCGTGCCGGCCTCACCTCCTCTCAGCCTCCCTCTGGGTCCAGAGCATAGCCCTCACGCACCCCCATGTCCCTGGCTGGCTGGTTTCCATTCTCCATGTGTGGCTCACTGGTCATCTCCTCTGGAGGCTGCATGAAGTGCCCCCTTCCGGGCTCTGGAACATTCCTTGTCATATGATATTGCCAGGGCAGGTCTGTGCACTTGTCTTCCCTGTGGGACAAGAAAATCCTCTGAAATGAGGGCCGGGTGGTTCTCATCTTTGTTTATTAGGACCCCAGGCCTGTGCCTAGAATACTGATCACATATTGTGGTGACTGGAAGGAATGCCACCTCCCAACAGGATGTGAAAGTCGTAAGCCTGGCACTCTCTCCCACCAGGTATGAACAGTTACCAAGAGGCACTCCTAGACAGCACCCACCATCCATCCTCTCTGTGACCTCTTCCTCCCACCGGAACAGGCTTATTCAGTCAGCTGGACTGTCCTGTTTCCTGCTCACCAGCATGGAAGATTTTGTTGAAAGATATGCACTGTAGTTTGTGTTAATAAAACAACAGTTGCTTATATTTCTAAATATAAAAGTACAGCTGTTGGATAGATTTTTCAAATTGGGCCTATAGCAGGGCAGAGTCCACACCTGCTTCCTCGAGCCCTTGCACCCAGTGCCTGCATGTAAAAGTTCTGGGAACCCAGCTGGCCACTCCCCCCAGGACAGCAGGACATGCTGACACTGTGGGACCCTGTCCTAAAGAGGCTTTAAAAGCGTGTGCAGTGCAAACTTGGGAGATGGTTTGCCGGCCAAGCAGGTCCTCTTGCCAGAAAAACATGCACGCATACATGAGCAAAACGTCACAGTCGGAAACAAATTTTCCCACACCACAGACTTGGTTTGATAAATGACGACCCTTCCGTATGTTGGAGTGTCAAGCATTTAGGTGATTCTTTTTAGTATATGTTAAGTGGAAAGCCACTGTCACAGTACGTCCGTCATCATCACAACTTGGATAAAAACCTCTAGTGACAGCAAGAGTGACTTTAGGGAACATGGACACCTGGTACTTTTGTGCATTTTTTAAAATGTTCTACAGTAAATGTGCACCCTATAAAAGTCAGGACAAGGTATGTATGATGTGAAAGGCAGAGGGGTTGGCTTAGCTGCCCTGCTCAATCTCAGGATACGAGGCCTGCCTTCTCAGCTTGCTGTCTGCGGGGCCCATGTATCATAAATATATGTTACCAAAATCCATCTTGTAAATATATCTGTGAAACATGCAAAGCAGGATTTACCCCAGTTAACACTTGGAGAAACTCTGATTCAAAGCAACTTGCCCAAGGTCAAAAGGAGCAAAGCCAAAAGCCTGTGAGAGCTGGGCAAGGGTTTTCCTGGCTGGGAGTTCTTCGTCTCCAGACCACAGAGAGAAAAGCTGTCTAGAGCTGAACTCCAGGATGACAGAAAGAGCAAACACAAATGCATTTTCTCTCTTTTTTTCTTTTTTTTTAAATCTGCATATAAACAATGTAAAATAAAATAAGACACAAAAATCGAGTATGTTCAGTTCAGCGCATCTCATGCCTGCCTGTGCCCCAACGCCACACAAAGCCAGGTGTGCAACACATTTTTCGTGGTCCTAGAGAGTTCCCCTGAGGCTTTTCCCATCAAAGCCCCTCATGTCCTGTCACCTGATTCTGCCTGTTCTGGGGCCACTGCGCACATCGTCTTCTATACTGACATCTACTGTGTTTCACAATGACCTGAGATCCGTTCGTGCTGTGGGGTCAGCGTCCAGCCCTCGGCCCCAGAGCAGCACTTTCAGTGCATGACCACAGCACAGTTAGCCGCCTGCTTCCCTATGGTCTGATGTTTGGACACCCCAGCCTGGGTTGCTTTGCCCGTCCTCGAAGAAGTCCGGGGGATGCTGTCTTCATCTCTCCTGGGTGTGTAAATCCCCAGGGGAGGATCTGTTGGGTCATGGGCGAGCATGTATTTAACTGAAGTAGACACTGAAAGGGGCATCCCATGGGGCCATCCCACTCCATGCCCCATCAGGACAGGATTCCTATGGCATTTAAACTCATGACACTGGGCACATTTTCATGTTCACTACTTATGCACATTGTTGCTCAGTCTGGAGTTGACCTCCTGGGCTCAAGCAATCCTCCAGACTCAGCCTCCCAAGTAGCTGGGACTACAGGTGCACCCACCATGCCTGGCTCGTCTTAGCTTTTTCATAGATTTTATCACCTTGAGGAAGTTCTATTCCAAGTTTGTCAAACTTTTTTATTATGAAGTTTGTCAAATGCTTTTTCCTTATCTATGTTGAGATAATCTGGTTTCCCTTTTTTATTCTGTTGATATATTTTCTTTATTCCAAGTAAAAATGCATTGTTCTGTTCTCAAAGAGCTGAGATAACCCTTAGGAACCTTGCATGTAAAGTCTAAAGTTTCCATTGGAAGCTCATGCTCTGAAGAGGAGGCTGATATGTGTCCAAAGAGTGCCATGCCCATCTAGCTTCAGTCACGCCTCCCTGCTGCCTGCAGTCTCCTCTTCATGAAAGTGGACTGAAGATTGTGGTCAGCACCGGTGAGCAAAGATCTCTTCCTTTTGCTGTAAGATCTTGGGGTCAGAAACCTGAGGGAACTTGACCCACCGCATTCCCTAAATCACACCCCGTTATGAGCTCTGTGTGAGCAGGTTTATCTATGTTCCTTGTGCAGAGCAACAGCCTTATACCTGGAACGGCGCTTGGCACTTTGTTTTGTTGAATACATAGTTGTTAAATAAGCCCATGTGTGAATGAATGAAGAGGCGGGCGAATGAGCTGTTGATGAACTGAGTGAAAGAGAAATTGGGTGAAATACGAATTATCCAGCCAGGATACAGGCACCCAACTGAACAGATCAGAGCACCACTGCTGGGTGTGATGGGGAGACCCCAGGAGGCCAGCCTCCCACGAGATGCCGAGAAAAGCGGCCTTCCATGACCCTCTGTGGGGTCGGGACGCCCACACATGGATTATTTTTAGTTAATCCTATCTGTTTCTGCCTTAAGAAGAAAAGGCCCAATGTGCTTGTCTTCATCCACATCAAGAGAAGGGGGCCCTTCCCTATTCACATCCAGAGAGTGGGAACCAGGAGTGGCCCCACCCGCTGTCACCCCAATGACCCACTAGCAAAATGTTTGCTGTCAGTTCTGTGACCCTTGGTTCCACCGGACCAGAGGTCCACCGGTTCCAGAGGGAGGAATGCTGCCCCCAGGAAACACAATAAAGACTCTATTGAACTGGGGTGAAGGCTGCACTTGGCCAGTTGGGTCTCTCAGGCCTCCAAGTCAACAGGCAGAGAGGGAGCTTCTGTCTGGCCGGCTGATTGATCCAGATGGCCAGGGGGCATTTGGGACACTAGTCCACAGCAGAGGTGGGAAGAGTGTGTCGGAATATAGGACATTCCTTGGGGCATCTCATGGTACTAGCACACCCTGTGATGAAAGTCCATGGGAAACAGCAACAACCCAATTCAGACAAGAGTGCAAATGGCCCATCCCCTTCCAGAATGAACCAGGTAAAAGGGGCACAACCAACGAGGTTTTGGGGAGGGCAAAGGGGACACAAAGTGGACAGTGGACCGGGGTGGCTACAAATCCAGCTGTGCCTATGTGGTCAGACAAGGGGACTCTAGTTACCTAGGTGAACGTATATATGAACATATTCATAACAAAATAAAGAAGAAAGTCCACTAGTGTCCTCTTTTCTGGACTCACCAAGCCCCACACAGCACTCACCAAGTCCTAGAACAAGTCACAGACACGTATTTCCTTCCAGTGCTGCTTCTCTCATTGAATTCTGACTGACACAGATTTGGACATCAGAAGTATCGAGAAAGCTGAGAACCAGGAACCAAAACAAAGAAGAGCAGAGGATGCTGAGTCCCATTTCACTGATGGGAGTTGCTGAGTCCCGTTCCACCAGATGGGAGACACATCTGGGGACCCAGGAAACATAGTAAGACTTTGGAGGAATGTAGCACAACAATTATAGAAAATGTTTAAACATTCCTGTTATTGAAGAGTGGTGGTCGGTGGCGTTGGAGTCAGATGGACCTGAACTTGAATGCAGACTCTGAAGACAGAGAAATGTTTCCAACCAGAGGTAGTCAGTGAAGGACGCAGTAGTGACTGCTGCAATTCCTGTCATCCATGCTTGTTTCTGGAGGTAGAATCTGTGACCCCTAACGGCCCGTGGATGTGGCACAAGAGCCTCCATCTATTGCCTAAATCTCCCTCCGCAGAGCTCATGTCTTCACGTGAGTCAGCCAAGCACACGCAATTTCCACGTCAACCTCCATCTTCCTCCTCAGGCAGCCTCTGAGTCCCAAAGCCACAGCTATCTGGAAATGGGCTTTCTGAAGCCCGTGACACTTCTGGGTTTGGAAGCAGAATGTAGTGTTTAGATGTGTAAATGTCTTTTTCTGGGGGCTGTTGATGTCACTGCTATGAAATCCTCGGATGGAGCTAGGAAGGTGCCCCGGCCCCAGGAAAGAAGATGCTTAGGGCCATTGCAGTTGACTCTGAACGGGAACATGATGCACTCCCTCCCCAGCCCACATGCTTCCAACCCTTCAGACCACTCTGTAGTTGCACTTTCTAACAACACAGTTTCCAAGCAGGCCTAGGATTTCATGGTCCCTTGGAAATGCCAGATTTCGTGCATCCTGACTGCTGGGTTAGACCACAGGCTGCTGTTTGATGATCAGTTTTCCTCTGGGCAAGCACACATCTGCAGGGGATGGCGGGGTGGGTGGGAGGCTTGTCTAGGAATGCTCACACAGCTCGATGGATCCTCACAGACATATCTCACAGATAAGAAAATTGAAGCACAGAAAGTTAAACATCTGCCAAGGTTACAGCGCAGGCCTCGTGTCTGGGGTTTGAACTCAGGTCTCTCAGACTCCAGGGTCTGCAGGTTTTGGATGTGAGAAAGAACAATACAACCTGCTCAGATAGAAATGCAAAAAGCAACCCGGGCTCCGTGGCTCAGCCTGTAATCCCAGCACTTTGGGAGGTTGAGGTGAGTGGATTGCCTGAGACTGCGGGTTCGAGACCCGCCTGGGCAACTTGGCGAGACCTCATCTCTACAATAAATCAAAAAATTAGCCGGGCGTGGTAGCGCACGCCTGTAGTTCCAGCTACTTGGAAGGCTGAGGTGGAAGGATCGCCAGAGCCCAGCAGGTCGAGGCTGTGGTGCGGCCACTGCACTCCAGTCTGAGTGACAGAGTGAGACTCCAACTCAAAAAAAAAAAAAAAGAAATGAAAAAAGCAGAGGGACAGAGATGGCTTCTGCCCAGAAGGTCGCACAGGATGTCGAGGACGGGGCTGAGATCGGAGGTCCATCCCAGAGTCACCTCCCACCCTGGGCAGAGTCACCTCCCACTCTGGGCAGCTCTGAGTGCTGGTGTGGCTCCGGGCTTCGGGAGGGAGAAGTTCTCGCTAGGCCTCTTGTAGGGTAGACACACTCTAGTGAGTGCCAGGCATTTTTCCAGGCCTCCTCAGACACCCTCCATCAATCAGCCAGTTGGGGTCACTGAGATGGCAGTTATTTTGTTCTTAAGTGTCAACGATAGAAGTCATCGCCTCTCTTTATGTCGTCTCGAAAGAATCCCATGGGCGTCTGGTGACGTCTGTCGGATAAGAGATGGCACAGGAGGACAGAAATCTGTGAGCGCCTCATTTCCCTACACAAACCTGGAGGTCACCGAGGGCAAGTGACCCAGCCCTGCCATGGAATGTGCACATCACCACCCCTGCCCCACTGAGAAATGACTGTTTCCACAGACAGTTGTCAAAGTGCACTGTGTAAAGAGCCTGGATGGATCACTCCAGTGATCCAGAGTCCTCAGAGTTCGAGTCCTGGTTTCCCGTGAAGCACCTGACCCTGGACAAGGCATTCTGCCACGTGTCTGTCAGTCAGGCCCTGGGCCCAGGACACAAGCTAGGAGTTCTGTCCACAGGCCTGTTGGCTTGCCAGACTTTTAAAATTATGAAAATTCATTTGGAAACCCAAATACCTGGCTTCTCCTTTGGAACAAGAAGTGACAAGAGTGGCCCTGGCAGCTCCGGCCCTTCCCTCCCGCCTTAGCCCCAGCAGTCCAGCCCAATACCTCCCAGGCCATCCAGTTGGCCTTTTGCAACATAGTGGCATCAGTCCCATGCGGTGTCAACTCCCTGCTGGAGAAACGCTCCCTTGTCTCTGGGGAAGCCAAGTTGCTCAGACCCAGCAAAAAGAAAAGAATTCTGCTTTCAGGGAAAGCGTGCTCCTTGTCTGTTCCACAGAGAACTTGGCTGTCACGGTTCTGGGGTGCTGACATGGGTGCCCAGCCACTGAAGGAACCCAGTGTTTCTGGAGCATTACAAACCAGGTGGGCCATCACCTAGGGTCTTGCCCTTGGCCAAACTTTTTGCTGCCAAATGATAGCAGGTTCCCATGGAGGCAGGGGTTTCAGGCAGGACCCAGAGCCCAGTCTCTGCCGAGCAGGCTGACTGCACCCCAGGGCTCCTATCTCCACCTGCCTGTCCCCAGTCCTCGTCCCTGGAGTCCATATCAGGCGACCCCTGCTCCTGAGGATGGCTAGGTGGCTCAGGGCCAGGTCTCTGTCCGAGCCAGCTCAGCCCAGGACAGCCAAAGGCGACGGAGCTGTTTTCACCTGGTGTTTTATTAAGTGACTTCTGGTTGTTTTAAACATTTTAATAATTGGATTTTACAAGACCTGTACTTTGGGGTCTGAAAGGGAGGAACAATAATTCAAGATAAACTTTAAAACCCTCCATGTGAGCTGGGCATGGTAGCTAATGCCTGTAATCCCAGCAATTTGGCAGGTGGAGGCAAGAGGAGTGCTTGAGCCCAGGAGTTCAAGATCAACCTGGGCAACTTGGCAAGACTTCATCTCTACAATAAATCACAATATTACCCAGGTGTAATGACAAGTGCCAGTAGTCCCAGCTACTGTGGAAGCTGAGGCGGGAGGATTGCCTGAGCCCAGCTGGATCAGGCTGCAGTGATCGTGAGCATGACATGGCACTCCATGTGGAAAGAAGAGGAGCAGCTCTCTGCAATCATCTCCCTGTGGCCACTGCCTCTGCAGGATGTTTTCTCCTCTGTGAACTCCTGAGAGCACGTGACCACAACGTTTCCTCCACAAAGATCCTCACACCCCTCTGAGATTACTCTGCAAGTGCCAATCTTCCCAAGCTCCACCTTTCACATTTATTGTCCGCCCCAAGAAGGGCCGCAGCGCACACAGAATCCTCTGGAAGCCATTGCTGTCTTAGTCAGGAGGCGGCAGGGCAGGGGATAGCCGCCTCAGGCATCCTGGAGTGACCTGGCCTCATGTGTCTGGACACTTTCTGGGGACGTATTGGTTGCAGAGTGGAGGGTGGTGAGAAGGGAGCATCCACCCAGGCTCTGAGCTAGGCCTGCGTAAGTCGACGTTCTCCAGCAGGATACATTATTGATGGCACACTATGAATCTTTAAACAAAATGAATAATGCATTTAGAACAGTGTTGGTGTGTGCCTGTTTACTAATCGAATGGGTAAATTGCTATACCAAAACCATTTGAAAATCTTTTCTGAATTACCAGATTGTTTCAGTAAAGAGACAACAAATTCTTACATTTAAACACTTCTTACTGTGTTAACTAGTGTCCATGCTGTGGAAGAAAGAGAGAAAGAGGGAAAGAGGGAGGGAAGGAGGGAGGGAGGAGAGAAGGAGAAGGATGGAGAGAAGGAAGGGAGGAAGAAAAGAGGAAGGGAGGGAGGAAGAAGAGAGCGAGGGAAGAGGAAGGGAGGGAAGGAGGAAAAGGAGAGGGAAGGAAAGAGGGGAGGGAGGGAAGAAGGGAGGGAAGAGGAAAGGAGGGAAAAGGAAAGGAGGAAGACAGGGAGGAGGGAAGGAAGGAAGGGAAAGTAGAACAGAGGGAGGAAGAAGAGAGTGAGAGAAGAGGGAGGGAGGGAAGGAGGAAGAAGAGGAGGGAAAGAAGAAGAGAAGGAGGAAAGAAGGGAGAGAGAGAAGGAGGGAGGAAAGAAGGAGGGAAGGAGGGAGGGTAGGAAGGAGGGAAGGAAAGAGGGAGGGAGGGAAGGAGGGAGAAGAGTGGGAGGGAAGGAGGGAGGGAGGGAAGGAGGAGGGAGGAAGGAAGGAGTTGCAATCACACGTACTACATTCGGACATGTAGACTCAGTGGTGTGCTAGCTCTTGTGTGTGTGTACATGTGTGTATTTACATGTGTGTGAGCGCAGGGAAGAAGAGCGATTGGGTGAAGATGCATGCACACCCCCCCAGTCACGCCTTCCACCCTCAAATGGGACACCCCAGCCCTGTGCTTCCAAACACTCACATTGGGTGCCTGGTGCTGGGCAGATCCCAAACCCCATCTGGGCTTGGCTTTCTCGTCTGACCCAGAGCCTAGGCCCGTGAACCAAATCAAACTTACCATGTGCATCCAGGAAGTTCTCAGTCACGACTCCTGTGCTGGGTGACGTGATGTGATTTTATTCACTTTACTGAGCACTGTCCTGGGGCATGCAGCGTGCCAAGCCCTGGGTACAGGAGGAAGTCAGAGGAGCTTCTGTGGCCCTGAGTAGAGAGGCCCTGAGAGGCGAAGCCCCTGAGCCTAAAGGTTGCCTTCCTCCGTTGGAAGACACGGAGGCCCTATCTGATGCCCCAATCTGGCAATGAGACTGGGGCTCCAATGGGGACAGGGTGCATGGGGTTGCCTCCTCAGTGTCCCCCAGAAAGGCGAGCCTCACAGGGGTGTGGAGTCCTCAGCTTGTGGGAAATGCAACCCAGCAGGAGGCTGGGAAAGCACTGATCATGCAGAGCAGTGGTGTCAGCATCGGTGCTGCTAGCAGCTCATTCCCTGGTCCAGGAGCAGAGGCCGCCACCTGCATCTACAACGTTGGCACCTGGATTCCACAGGTGAGAGGTGATGCCCGTGGTCTCAGCACCGCAGTGCCAGCCCACCAGCTGTTCCCTCCTCCCCAACGCCACTCACCACCGGAGGCTCCCCCCTCAGAGACAGGAGTCACATCAGGACAGTGGGAAAGGACGCAGTCTGCGATGACCTGAAAATACCAGGTGAGACTTGGCTGACTGAAATGCTCAAGGTTGGTCAATGACATGCAGGTTGGTGTCCTGGGCACAGGGAGTCACGCCTGCGGAGAGGAGAGGCAGCGAGGGCCACATGGCTCGGAGGCGGCATGGGGCTCTTGGACAGTCCCGGGCCACCCGGAAACCTCCTAGAATCTGCTGTACTTTTTATGTTTCTGTGGTTGTGAGCTTGTTTCTGGGGAGAGGATCTGCAGCTCTTACGATTTTCAGAGTTTTACAATCCCAGAAGGTTAAGAACCGCAGTCACGGAAGATTTTCTTATGTTTTATGCAACAGTGAATAGTTTAAAGATTAGAAGACATATATTCTTAATTCTAAAAACTCTTCTGTAAGAGGAGAAGGTGAGGCCACCAGGAAGCATCTGTATGCACGGATGTTTACTTTAAAATCCACACTCTCTGCTGGGCACAGTGGCTCATGCCTATAATCCCAGCACTTTGGGAGGTCAAGGCAGGAGGATTGCTTGAACCCAGGAGTTCAAGACCAGCCTAGACAACATGGCAAGACCTCATCTCTACAGAAAAAAAAAAACTGGCCGGGCATAGTGGCATATGCCTGTAGTCCCAGCCACTTGGAAGCCTGAGGAAGAAAGATTGCTTGAGCTCAGGGGATTAAGGTTGTGGTTAGCCATGATCGTGCCACTCTGCTCTAGCCTGGGTGAAAGAGTAAGCTCTCTACTCAATAAAAGGGAAAAAAAATCGCTCTCATAGTCTGAGAACTTTGAAGGAGAAAAAACTCACAATTCTTTTTTTTTTTTTTTAACAAACGATTGCATAATTGGCCATGTGATCTAATTTTATACCTACCTTGGGATTCCAAGTCTATGAAAAGTTTCCCTTTTTTTTACTTTCTATTTAAAGTTTCCATCTCTGTCTTGTTCAATCACACACTGCTCCCCAGCTCTCAGACTCCTACATATTCCTGTAAAAGACAGTATACATGACAGCATTTAACTGAAAGGTCATATTGATGACCTACAGAGTCTGTCTTGCTTGGCTTTTTTAAAATTAGAAATGCAAACTATTCCACAATATATGAGCCTAGGACAACTACCTGACCTGGCTGGGTGTTTGCTCACATGGCAAATACGAATGCTGGTATCTGCCTCCCAGGAGTGATACGGAGGCTGGATTGGGTGTAACTGTGCACGTCCCTGACACCATGGGCATAGGATGATCAGGAGGCGTTTGCTTGTGTTCCTCATGCATCTGATAAATTCCAACCTTTTCTCTGGGAATTTAAAGACCCCCAGACTGCCACAGCTATTTAATTGTTTCATCATTCATGAGGTTTAAACTGGGAACAACATGAGTCTGAATGAGCAGCCTCTAGCTAAGAACAATTCCACCCATGGGCCCTTCTCCCAGTTTCTCCATGGGGGGAGATGCCCTGCCGGGTGGGGCAGTCAGCAGGAGCCTAAAGGGCCATTCTACCCAGCACTGGCTGTAGAAGGAGAGTCCTGCCCTGTTTACCAACTGGTTTTTCTGGAAGTGCTTTGACAACCAGCTCACACTTCCTCGTGTCATCCCCTTGACAGCCGTTTAACCGGTTTGTCCGCTTGTGGCGTGTTCCTGATGCTGGCTTGTTATTTCAGGAGCAGGTTATGTAAGACACTCAGGTTGGCTACAGTCCTACAGTGTATCAGGTGGACCCATCAGGATTCATTTGGGGATCTCAGTCCTCAAAACATCATTTCTGAAGGGATTGGTGAATCTCTCTGTCCAAAATCAGAATGCAGGGAGTTGACCCAATGTGTGACATGCACGTTGCATGGACCGTGCTATCCAATCAAGCCAGGATTCCGGAGACTTCATCAAAGACACTCATCAAGACGTCAGGGCCACAAGGAGCACAGAGAGCTCTGCTGTCTCCCCACTCTTTTCTTTTCTTCCTCCCGACTGCAGGATGCGGAGCACAGTCGGCTGATTCCAGAGAGCCAGCGGCCAGCCTGGGCCTTGGCAGTGGGAAGTTGCTGCATCCAGGACATCTTTACTGGCCCACCATTCTGCTCTTAGAAGGTCTAGAAGATCTTACAAGGGAAGAGAGAGTGGACTTACAGAAGAGGAGAAATCCCGACTTCCCAGGGCCAGGACATGCCCGGTGTGGTGGGTGGCACCATCGCTTTGAGGACTGAGGGGTGTTCAGGCAGATGAAGCCAGAACCCAGGGTTCCTCTGCTCACCGGTCAGGCTGGGGTGGACCCCTTGGACTCTTGCCCCTGCCACCTTGACCACCCTTGGCCTTGCCTTCCTTCCCAAACCACTGGCCACCGTATTGCTGGCCCAACAGCCCTGAAGCCAGGTGTGTCTCCAATCATGCGAGCTGCGCCTGCAACCCTGTCTAACCCACCCCGTCTTGGCCCATTCTAGGCACTTTAGGGCACACACCGAGTTTCAACTTTCCTGCCCCACATATTTTATGGCTAAATAAGCCACTAAGTGCCCCCTTTAAACAGTGATTAAGAAAAAATACAAAAATTCAAATCCATCACAAGAATGTAGCAAACAAGTCAGTACAGCAGTGTGTGCCTGTTATCCCAGCACTTTGGGGATGCTGCGGCAGGGGGATCACTTGAGTCCAGAAGGTCGAGACCAGCCTGGGCAACACAGAGACCCCAGCTCTCTCTCAAAAACATAGCATTAATCAACCCAAGGAGATACCTGATAGCTGTGGCCAGTGTCCTGTGCTGGGCACAGACGGCAGTCCCCGGGGAGGCTTCCCTGCCACCAATTAGTGCCAATTAACTGCGCCAGCCTCAGTTTCATCATAACCAGAGTTTCAAACAGACTATGAATCATAAAACTTCAAGGCTTAGAAAAGATCTCAGAAATTAAGACCATACTTGAGCGTAGAGTCTCACAAATGTCAAAGTGCACACGCTCCCCTACGCATCTTGTTAGGGAAGATCTAGAGGATACAAGGTTCCTGTGAGGGCTCAGCCTCACACCTCAGTGCAGTGGGGATGTTAGGACGCACCTTCCTGTATGTTCAGATGCACGGACCCTCTGGAGGATCCTCGCACGTTCAGCATAAATTGCCACAGAGAGGTTCAGTGTGCTCACACCTTTGATCCACCGCAAGGCTGCACCAGGACGCTTCAGACGTTCATATTTGCAGTTCAAAATATTAAATTTGTGAAAATGACATTAGGGTTGATATTTATTTTTAACTTATTTTGCAACTTTAGAGCAAAACTCAGGTACGTGCTCAGAAGTTTATTTTCCCGGCTGGGCTCGGTGGCTCAGCCTGTAATCCCAGCACTTTGGGAGGCCGAGGCGAGTGGATTGCCTGAGCCCACGAGTTCAAGACTCACCCGGGCAACATGGCGAGACCGTGTCTCTACAATAAATCAAAAATTAGCCGGGCGTGGTAGCGCGCGCCTATAGTTCGGGCTACTTGGAAGGCTGAGGTGGAAGGATTGCCGGAGCCCAGCAGGTCGAGGCTGCGGTGGCCAGGAATGTGCCAGTGCACTCCAGCCTGGATGACAGAGTGAGACTCCAACTCCAAAAAAAGAAGTTTCTTTTTCCCTCTGAAAAGAGCTAACAAAACACTGCAGATAAGTACAACTTTTTCTTTGGAGTCAGCTTATAAAGTGGTGAAGTCACTGTGTGGTACGTACCATCCCTTAGCTGTGTGGCCTGGGCTGAGTGACTCAACCTTTCTACGCTTGGTTGTTCTTGTAAAATGTGGATTGCTGCGGAGCCACCTCCAAGGGGCTGAGACAACTCAATTAGTTAATGCATGCCGTAATTAGCCAATACAAATATAAATTAATACGGAAGGCCCTTGGCAGACATTCTTCAGTAATACTACCTTGGGACTATTCTCCCACTCCCCCTTCACTGGGGCCAGGGGAGAGGCGCAGACAGATGTGCCCGGACTCCTCCATGCAGATCACAGGTGCACAATGGTAGCAGGGTGGTCTTAGGCCTGGTGGGGCACAAGCTCAGGGGATGCAGCAGACGGGGGAAATGGCGTTCAGTGGACATGCGCATTTTAAACAGAAAATAAGATCCAGAAAGCATCAGCTCAGGGCACAGCGAGCCTTCCCGGCATCCCAGAGCCACAGGGGCCATGGTGGCCACCCACAGGTGGGCACCTGCGGCCTTCTTGCCTTGGAAGATCAGAATTCCCTGAATCACCGAAAGCGGAAAGGAACACCTCCCAAGCTACCTTGTTTCACCCAGAAGATGGTCTGATTCCTGAAGGCCAAGGAGGCAGCAGTGACGCAGGGACCCCAGGGCTGGCAGTTGGTGGCCCCTCCTTTGAGACCTCAGGAGGGTGCT
The DNA here is from genome assembly GCF_000164805.1 of Carlito syrichta. Classification (NCBI taxonomy): domain Eukaryota; kingdom Metazoa; phylum Chordata; class Mammalia; order Primates; family Tarsiidae; genus Carlito; species Carlito syrichta. Next base: position 64,558 of record NW_007248564.1, on the reverse strand, counting down.
GAGTATTCTTATTAGAGGGCATTGGTCTTAGGGTGAGCACCCCCCTGATGAACCCCATGAGCCTTCCAGATCCCAGCAGGCCTGGGTGTCACCAGCAGGCTCCACATGGAAGGCTGCCTCCATAAGTGTTTTTGAGCATGGGAGAGACAGATTAAGTTGATCAAATACAGATCGAGTCAAATGCCTCATTAATTACTATTATTATCATTACTTCTTTTCATTAGTTGTACGCTTCCTTTTTTTTTTTCTGAGTAAGGGTCTCACTCTGTCACCCAGGCTGGAGTACAGTGGCACACTTACAACTCACTGCAGCTTTGACTTCCTGGGCTCAAGTGATCCTTCTGCCTTGGCCTCCTAAGTAGCTAGGACTACAGGTGCATGCCACCATGCCTGGCTTTTTTTTGGGGGGGGTATAGAGGGGTTCTTGCCATGTTGTCCGGGATGGTCATTTTTTAAGCTGATGAAATCCTCTATTTGGCATCATGTAGACACACTGTGTGGACTGGAGAAATGAAATGCCGAGAAGGCCTTTGACCTTATATTGTGAACACCAGAGTGTCCACTCCCTGGGGACAGAACTCAACTATCCATGAGCCTGCCCCTCTCATAGCTTCCCAGGGCCCAGAGCAGACGCTGGGAGGAGGCCTGGGGGTGTCCACGGTCTGCCTAGAAACAAGTACTCACTCCTGTAGATCCCCAGGTACCCTAGTTCATCCAGAGAGAACTCCGGTCACTAGCAAGTCCCAGACAGCTGATAGAGATGTTAGCCTTTCTGGGAGTCCGCTGAACTGTTCACTCAGGCAACAAATACTTGTTGAATCACTGGCTCTGGGCAAAGTGCTATGATGAGCAACACAGAACCTTCCCTCCAAGAGATGTATCATTTAGGGCAGACAAGCAGGTTAATTACTAACCACCAGGCCAGGCTGAAGGACACGGACGCTATAATAAACGAGCAGAGGGTGCACTGTGAGACACTGGGACTGGACTTCCATTTGATTGGAGGCTTCAGGGAAAAACTGCCCTCCAGCTGGGCTGCAAAGGATGCGGAGGCAGAGGAGAGAGGCAGAACCTCGCTGTGAGCCATCACTGAATCCCTACCTTCCTATTTAGCTGAGTAAACCTTTCCACATCTCCAATACTAAAATATCACAAGTGTATTCACTAAGAAGTCTCACTCCCGCCTCCCCATTTCGGCCGCCCCTCCTCAGCCTTGTTACCGGTCACCAGCCATTGGTACAAGGTTCATGCTTGTCTTTGTGTATTTTCGCAAACCCAGCAGGTGCTAACACACATCCTCACCCCTCTCCCGTCTAGAGAGTTCTGTGTGCTGCTTTTTCATGGGGTATCCTATTCGGAAGCTCTTTCTACATCCACAGGCAGAGATCTTTCTGGTTCTTTTCTTGGAGCTGTGTATAGTTCAAGCAGACCCAGATGGATTTACATCTAGGTCACTCTCAGCCTTTTGCTATTACAAACTACGCCGCTGTGACAAGCCTTGCACGGAAGCCATTTTGCACTTGGCTGACACCAACACCACCACTTCCCCTTTGCAGGTGGAACACCGCCCTGCACATCTCCTGGCAAGTGTTCAGGCACCTGCTCTCCACAATATTCCCAGCCAAGTGCATTCACGGAAGTTTAGGCTGTTTGTATACCCAGCAGGTGAGGCGTGGACTTTTGATTTTGCTCCAGTCACAATTTTCTTCCTGGGAGTGGCAAGATGCCATTTAAATGTGGATTCTTGGAAAGAGGACCACTGGGTCTTTCACTCAGGACCCACCGAAATATTCAGCATCAGCTCTAGGGAGTCATGGTGAAACCCCCCACCCCGCACCCGTGCTCTAACTCAAGGTCACTTCCTCTCTGATAGGAATTAAACCTGCAGGTACCGGGAGTCCCTGGTGAGTGTGCAGGGACATGTCTGCTCTATGTTGTACATTCAGTGCATAGGATGGGAAGGCCCTGCTGACACTGTGTTCTATGGTCAGGGGTCTGGACAAGAGCATCTCTTGGGAGTAGCAGGCTGGGCCCCCGCGGCAATAGGCTATGTGTGCGAGGTCCTTGTCCTCCCTGCGACCAGGCCGTCAGCGCTTTCCTTCGCAATCGGGATTCATGTGGGCATTGGGGTCCCCAAGAGCCCCATGGGAGGGATGCTAGGGGCTCATTTGCTCGCCATTTGTAGAGCTGAATCCAGTCCTCTCTAGTCATGGGCTCCTCTTCGTCCTGTGGGGGCTCAGGAGGGGAGGCTTCATCTGCAGCCAGCAGAGATAGGTGGTGGCGGAAACTTGGGGATGAACAGATAAGTCTCGTGAACTGGAAATGGTGCATGTGGGACCTGGCAGTGGGATCTGGCCTGCAGCAAGACGGGCTCCCAGTGACATCCTCTGTGTTATCTCAGCCAGTCAGAGCCAGTCTGCCACCTGTATTGCAGCCCAAGGTGACCGGTAGACAGGATGGAATGAACTGAGGTGGCCAACTGACCCCTGGCAGGCTGCTGGCTCTGCTGTGCTGTGTCCGGAGCCCATACTGGAATGGAGCCCCCATGGTGCAAGCCCGGGCACTGCCTCAGGGAGACCATCGGAGAGCAGAGCCCACAGCGAGCTCCCAAACACACCTCCAGGAATAATGTCACTCTAGGCTCCATGTGAGCAGTGCTGGGGTGGGGCTGACCAGCCCCCACCTGCCCTCTGTCTCTGCACTCGCACTGTCCCTCCGCAGTGCTTCTCTGGGATCATCCTTCCTAGTGTGGAGTCCACAGACAAAGTCCTTCCCAAAAAACAACATGTGACTTAGGGGCCAGTGTCCAAACAGCTACCTATGCCCCTCAAAGCTGCATGGCCAAAGGGCAAAGAAAGACAAACATGGAGGTGAGACAGAGAGAGAGACAGAGAAAGAGAGAGAGACAGAGACAGAGAGAGAGGAGGGAGAGACACAGAGAAAGAAGAGAGAGAGAGAAAGACAGGGAGATAGAGGGAAAGAGAAGTGAGAGAGAGGAGAGGGAGGGAGAGACGGAAAGGAGAGAAAGAGAGAGACAGAGAAAAGAGGGAGAGAGACTAGCAGAGACAGACAGAGAGAAAAAGATTTATTCTGGGTGATGTCTGGGCCTCCTCACCCCCACCTACCCACGCGCCACTTAGCAGCCCCAGCTGGGACATGTCACCCTGAAACAGTTTCTTCCTTCTGTCCCCTGTCTGAGCTAGACACAGAGCTGGACAAGCACAGGTTCAGCCTTCAGCCCCAGGGACAGCTGCCACTGAAGCTGCGGTCACCAGTGCCTCATCTGAGGGTTAGGAGAAAGTCTACAGGACTTTGTGACTACTCGTTACAAGGACCCCACAGTGACTCGGTTCTGGGTATCTTGAGGTAAGGGCCAGCATAATCTGCCGTGGGTGAATGAGAGTGGGCGGCCAGGGTGGCCCAGATGTGAATTGCCTCTAACGAGATGAGGGCAGTATGCTTGGAACAGGGCAGTGTGGAGATGCCACTGGGCATCGAGATGGAGGTTCCAGGAGGCAACTGAGAAGAAGGAACAGGGCTGGGGCCCAGAGGGGTCGTGGGCACAAAGCCGAGGCTTGCAGTATGACTGCAGGTTGCATGGAGGTGGGGTGGGGCCTGAGCTCTGAGCATGCTTAGGAGGTCAGGGAAAGAGCTGGAAGAGGGACTGAGAAGTAGTCTAGTAAGGGAGAGTCAACCAGGAAGGTGGGGTCCTGACTCCGGGGCAGAGGGAGTTGAGAGGCGCCATGCCTGGGCTGAACACAGGCGGAGTTCAAGGATGGGACCTGAGGGCAGCTGTACCAGAGAGAATGGATCAAGGAACAGTAGCAGAGAGGACTCCTGGACATCAGGTTTGAGTAATAAGTCAAGAAGCTTACTGCAAGGGGAGGCAGAAAAATGGAGCAGTCCCTGGGAGGGAAAACAGGGCCATCAGGAACTTTTTAGTTTTGCTTTCCTAAGAAACAAGAAAGAGCGGCATGTTCATATGCCAGTAAGGAAGAGCCAGGAGAGGGGAAAACATGTGGGCAAGAGATGGGGAGTTGTCACAGTGCTGTCTGAGGAGTGGGGTGACAAGGGAAAGGTCTGCCCTTCCACAGAGGTGAAGCCAGTGCATCCTCCCCAGAAGTGAGTAGCAGTGATTCCCAGATGAAAATGAAGTTGGGCTCAGCAGGATCAACTGGATGACATTTTCAAAACTGAGATATGGGCTAGGTGCAGTGGCTCATGCCTATAATCCCAGCACCTGGGGAGCCCAAGGCAGGAGGACTGCTTGATCCCAGGAGTTCAAGATCAGCCTGGGCAACATAGTGAGACCTGGTCTCTACAAAAAAAAAAAAATTAAAATGAGCCGGACATGATGGCACATGCCTGAGGCTGCTGTGAGCTATGATCACACCACTGCACTCCAGCCTGGCCGACAGATCAAGGCCCTGTCTCTCTAAAAAGAAAGACATCTCAGTGCAGTTGGGCATACGTGGTTTTCTTCCACAGGTTTTTGAGAACCCCAATACTCAGTGGGGCCCCTAAGGGAGGGACAGGCCTGTGAGGCACAGGGGACAGTGGTGCCGCGGTGAGCAGGTGTCATTCCATCATGGGAGCAAAGGAGCAGAGGGCGTCTGGCATGGAGCCGGCGGGGAAAGCAGCCATCATCATTCACACGCAGGAGTCCTCGGCGGTGTGCTGGTCGGATGGGTATTGCCATGTCATCATCTTTTCCGTTTCAGCGTGCAATCGACGTTTCCTGTTTCCAGGTCTGTAGGCGTCTTTCCATTGGCTCCCGCTGTCCCCCGTCCCCGGCCCCGTGGACACATCAGTTCCCCATCAGGACACCTGGGCTCCTCCCCACCTGTGATGCGGCTCCTCTGCATTGGGAACAGAAACCCCACCCAGGCTCAGCCCCCAGAGTGAAGACCTCAAGGTCGGGAAAGTCGTCCATGCCGAGACTCCTGTTCCTCTGCCTCAGATTGGCCCACCCCAAACCCAGACGGGGCTATCCTCATCCTAGGAGATGCCAAGTGACCCCAGCAGCCCACTCAATCACTCTTCCATCACAGTGCCCACCCTCCAGCCCACCCTCAATAAATACAGCATCAGGACAGCAACACTCCCCGATTAGCCATTCTGCTCACTTGGGGGCTCCGTGGGATGGCCAAGAGCTTCTTCTGGAACCTTCTGAAGTCCCATCTCACTTCCTATTCCCTTCTCGGGAAAGTTCACCCAGATCTGGGTTACAGAACCCAAGTTAAGGGAAAGAAATCAAGGTTAGGTGTGGGGAGGAGGAAATAGAGGGGAGGGAATGGAAAGCCATGTCGTAATCACCCCTGGTTGCCTCCCAGTCTGCTCTGGAAGATTCCCAGACTCATGCCTGCCAAGCCCAAACCTGGCTCCTGGCAGGCGTCGAGACCACACAGTGCACAACAGAAAGACAAACATTTTATAGGGGAAAGTCCTGACCTGAAGGATGGGGAGGGCGGCAGAGCCCAGAGCCACACACACGTGTGCAGCAGGCGCTTAACAAACACTTGAGAGATGGTGAATGACTGAATACAGAGGAGGCCAAGTGGGAAGCCACCGGCATGGACTCAAGCCTTGGAACATACGAACTCCTGAGCCAAGGTCGCCTGGGCAGAAGCAGCTGCAGCTTCTTATCGACTCACCCCCTCCCGAGAGCTGAGCTGGGCTTGGGCTTCCTGGCAGCCTTGGAGCCAAGGTCAGGGGTGAGGAGGATTTTGAAACTATGAAAAGCTCTGGCTGCATCCCTGGTTCCCAGCCCCCTGTCCCGAGCCCTGTACATGAGCTCCAAGAGGCAGCCTGCAGGACTTTCCCTGGCCAGTTGGGCACTGAGGCTGAAGTGCTGGAAGACTGCCACTTGGAGAACAATGGCCATAAACCTGCAGACCCGCCAAGCTCTCTTTGCATTAACCCCATCCTCACCATGGCCTGTTTTCACTCACGTTTTCCAGTGGGGAGGACAGGCCAGTTAGTGTCCCCAAGGCCACAGGGTGAGGGTGTTGGGCACTGAGACTTGAACCTAGGACCTGCAACCCTGCTGGTGGTCACCATGCAGCCCGGCCTCTCAGCCCAGAGCACCAGGTTA
>NW_007248564.1:49713-58357 GCF_000164805.1 Carlito syrichta | reverse complement strand
TCCATTCATTTATCCCACCTTCCCTCCAACCCTCCTTCCTTCCATCCATCCCTCCTCTCTTCCTCCCTCCATCTATCCATCCATCCATCCCACTCTCTCCCTCCCTCCATCCATCCCTCCATCCATCTCTCTATACCTCCATTCACCCGTCCATTCCCCCATCCTTCCATCCATCCCCCGCCCATCCATCTCTTCATCCTCCCCTCAACGCCTCCCTTCATCCCTCTATTCATCCATCCATCCCTTCATCCATCCATCTCTCTGTCCATCCATCTCACCACCCCTCCCTCCATCCCCTTGTTCATGTCTCCATCATCCTTCCATCCCCTCTCCCTCCATCCTTTTATTCATCCCTCTTTCTCTCTAGCTCTCTCTCCATCCCTCCATCCCTCCATCCATCCCTCTATCCATCCATCTCTCTATCTATCCATCCATTCATCCATCCCTCTGTTCATCCACCCCACCACTCCTCTACTCATCTGTCCACCTATCTGTCGATCTATCTACCTACCATTAAAAAGTTTTCTGGGCTCTTGATCAGGCAGTCATCCTAACGGCGTGGCAACCAAGGGGGGAGGGAATCGATGACTCAGGCTGCACTGCTTGTGTCACAGAGAAGACACCAACAGAATGCTGCAGTCTGGCGAGCACCTCCTTCTGCCAGGAGGAGACCTCCCAGTGGTTTCCCTGCCTACCTACCTCGGGACCCACCCTCACACTCAGTCGCCCTCTCACCTCCACCCTCATTAGCTGTATATCCCTAGGAGCACCGTTCCCAGTGTTTGCCCTTCCCCGAACTCCACCTTAGTTCTGAACAATAGTTCTGCGTTTTTCCAAAGCATAAACTTCACTTATGGAAGGAAAGTCATTGAAATTTCTGTGATAAACCACCCAGAGCAGGGTGGCATAAAGGGTTGATTGCATTGATTAGTGAAATTAGAACCAGACACATCCAGTCTTCCCCAGCTTGGCCATACACTGTACAACAGGTGAAATTCACTCCTGGGACAGACTCCATTGTAAACACAAGGACTAACTATGCACCCCCTTCTCAGTCGTGTTATCACCAGCACAAAATCAAATGTCAGCACACAGTCACTGCCAGGGACAGTGAGAGCAGCACACAATGGAGTCTTTATGACTCCATCTGGTGCAAAAGAAAGGAAAACAGCTTTGATCAATAAATAATGTGCACGGTTGCTGGGGTTTTTCAATACAGCCAACAAACACAATCTTAAAATGGGGTTACATAAAGCGACATTCACCCTTCATTTCTTTTTATTGGACTTGATTTACCCTAAGCTTCTGTAAAGTTGCTACCTGCAAGAACATAGTTGAAGGCCAAAAGGCAGAATTGAAAGAAAAAGTAACCTTGACTTTCCCTCAGATTTTAAAACACAGACTCTGGGTAGCCCCATGATATGTTCTGAGCCTGGGGGTCCCAAGGTCAGGGCCTGGCCAGTAACATTCTTTTCTGAACAGTGGCAGCTCCTCAATACAAAGGGCTGGGATGGTGAGTGGTGCCGCCCTCCGGTGTCTGTTGTCTCCTCCTCCCAGCATGTGGAAGACTAGCCTTCCCCCTGCGGTGGGCATAGACCCAACCCCGGTGTGCCTGAAACATCTGCACAGAACCCAGAATGACCAAGATGAGACCCCTCCACCTTTTCCTTCCCTTACCTCAGGTCACTGGCTTACAGGTCCTGGTCTCAGGATGAGGATAGTGCAAACACAGAGACCACACCAGTGACCCCGACAAATGCACAGGCAGAGCAAACCTGAGGCTCTGGGGGCTGATTCTCAGCGCCAGGCAGCCTATCCTCCATGACACTGCTCTGGAAGCTTCTGCTGTCAGAACCCCTGTCGGCCTCAGAGCACTGAGGTTGCTTCTACTCCCTCCCATTTGACAAATGTAGAAACTGGGACACAGGGCAGAGCATAACTGTAAATGGAACTAGTGTTTACAGCACTTGCAGTAAGTCCTTTTTGAAAGTCAAACTCCATTTTTACGGTCTTTAATGTTCTGCTTTTTAGTCACAATTGTGGATGAGGAGAGAAGGTGCTACTTGCTTGAAGAGGGATGTCAAGAATGGAAGAGGTGGGCTATTGCTAGACTCTGGTGTGGATATGTGCTCTTTGAGCTATGGCTGTCGCCATGCTTCCTGGCTTTGGCCCCCTCCCCTACCTTGGGGAGGTGAATCTTCTCTCTCCCTTTTCTTTCTCTAATTTACTTATAAATAAGCTTTTCTTTCTTTGTTTAAAAAAAGTGGAATAGGTGGCAAAGCCTCCAAACGATCCAGTGGGAGTGGGTGAAAGAGGCTAATGCCACAACAGCCAGAAGCAATACTGGAGCCCGTGGCATTGTCGTGGCCTCCAGCCAGATGGACCTCGCAGGTCAGGCTCAGAGTCAGTGCTGAACTGCAGTTGTCCTGCAGTTGTCATTGTAGTGCAGCGTGAGGGGTCCAGTTGTGCTTCTGGAAAGACAAAGAAGACCATGAAGGTACCTGCAGGAGGCTGGCCTGCCATCAGGAAACCTCTCTTCCTGGACATGTGATCGGATTTCCATTTTCAATCTTTTTTTTTTTTTGAGTGAGTCAGGGTCTCACTCTGTTACCCAGGCTAGAGTTCAGTGGCCTGATCACAGCTCTGTGCAGCCTCAACCTCCTGGGCTCAGGCAATCCTTCTGCCTCAGCCTTCCAAGTAGCTGGGACTACAGATGCATACTACCACACCCAGTAAATTTTGTTGTTGTTGTTGTTGTAGAGACAGAGTCTCTATGTTGCCCAGGCTGGTCTTGAACTCCTGGGTTCAAGTAATCCTCTCCTTGGCCTCCCAAGGTGCTGGGATTTTAGGGGTGAGCCACTGTACCCAGCCTCCATTATCAATCTTGAAGAAACAGTTCTCAGGCTTTTAAAAAATGTCAAAACCTATGAATGTTGTGAAATAAACCTGAGCTGAGGAACACAACAGAGTTTGTGTTTCACCTTCTCTCTTCCAAGCCTTGTGGCCACTTCCCTGTCATCTTCATGTCCTTGTTCTTAGAATGAAAGGTCTTAGGATCCTCACACTACTCACCAAGGTTGTGAGTAGTGAAGCACTCCAGCCTCTGTGAACTATTAGGAGTGCAAGGCTGCCACCGGCCTCCACAGGACAGGACTGGGGATGGCAACCTCCCTGGAAGAGGTGACACTGGCCCGGGGGGGGCAAATGGATAGCTTCTATCCCCCATGAATTAGCTGAAAATAACTCGCCTAATTAAATTCATGCGTTTTTCATACTCGACTTCAGGCAGAGTGGAGAGGAGTGTATTACTGGAAAACCAGATTTCTTTTTGTTGTTGTTGTTGAGTTGGAGTCTCACTCGGTCACCCAGACTGGAGTGCAGTGGCCGCTCCTGGCCACCGCAGCCTCGCCTGCTGGCCTCCGGCGATCCTTCCGCCTCAGCCTTCCCAGTAGCCGGAATTACAGGCACGCGCTACCATGCCCGGCTGATTTTTTGATTTATTGTAGAGATGAGGTCTTGCTGCCCAGGCGGGTCTCGAACCCGCAGGCTCAGGCAATCCACTCACCTCAGCCTCCCAAAGGCGCGGGATTACAGGCTGAGCCACCGAGCCCGGCTGAAAACCAGATTTCTAATCAGATGTGTTTTGAATTCCTGCAGAACTCCTGGTTGGTTTTGCTCAATCCTAACAGATTTAGACTCCTATATTAGTTACCCCAAATGTAGGTGTCTTCAAAGAAAGTCGCTGGTCCAGGATACTTAAATTAATCATGAAATCAGTCTCATAGAGGATATCTCGCATGCTGCTCTCTTCCCTGAGACTTTAAAGGACTCTGAACAGAAAACAAGATTTGAAAATACACCTTGGCTTCAATTTGGAAGAATAATTTGCACATGAAAACTGAGCCAATTTGAATCGGAATTTTCTCTGTTTTTTCATTAGGGCAAGAACTTTACAACAAGGAGTTGGGTTTTCTGGGGGAAGATATGAATTCTGAGAATAGCAGTGGCTGCGTGGGGCACAGAGGCTCTGTCTTTCTGGACATCAGTCCCGGCTGTCCTCTCTTCTGACCTGGCAGGCTAACATAGGCTTGTTCAAGGCTACACACGCAAGTGGACCATCAGTCACTTGTCTCTCAGCAAGGACTGCCCAAGTTTTGCTTTTTTTGGTGTTTTCTTCCCATCAGAGGTGGAGTCAGGGGCCACAGGGACTGCACATCTGCATTCTGTGACTTACACTTCTGGGTTCAAACATGGAGCCAGGCAGACATGGGACAGGGCCCTCAGCTTAGGAGCCCCATATCTGCAGTGTCTGGAAGTCCCTCCCAGCCCTGACTGTGAACTCGTCATAAATACACCAACTTTGTGCCCAGGTGAACAACCAGTTCTCCAAGTGCCTCCCTTACGGTCCCAGTGGGGTTCACCCAGCCATGTGTGGGAGTGCTCTGGTCTGGGATGTACTGAGTTGAGGCTGCATTTTACCAAGTTAGCCTAATCGTTTGACCATTTGATCCATGTTTACAATAGCACATCAACCTAACAGTTCCACAGACTCAGATTTGTAACTCTTTCTTTTATTTTTATTTTTATTTTTTGAATCAGTGTCTCACTCTGTCACCCAGGCTGGAGCGCAGTGGCAGAAACACAGCTCAGGCAATCCTTCCACTTCTGCCTCCCAAGTAACTGAGACTACAGGTGCACACCATCATGCCTGGCTAATTATTTTTAATTGTTTTTTGTAGAGATGAGGTCTTGCTATGTTGCCCACGCTAGTCTCGAACTCCTGGACTCAAGCAGTCCTCCCACCTCAGCTTTCCAGAGTGCTGGGATCATGGGCATGAGCCTCTGTAACCGGCAGTGACTCTTTTCATAAGATTTCGTACTCCCTTCGCCATGACCCAGCCCTTGCTCAGCAGCTGCCACACGTGTGGAGACCTGTATCAACACGCAACTGCTGCCCCACATAGGCTGACACTGCTGTTCTTCTGGCATGTGTTTGACCAGGCCTAGCCAGAAATGGGCAGATGCAACATATTTTAGTTTGCAAGAACCTACCTGTACCAACGGTCTTCTGCTTTTGAAGTTCTAATGACTATTTCATGGCTGAAATGCCTAATTGCTTTTTATTTATTTATTTATTTTATTATTGTTTTGTTTTGTTTTGTTTTGTTTTTTTGAGTTGGAGTCTCACTCTGTTGCCCAGACTGGAGTGCAGTGGCCGCTCCTGGCCACCGCAGCCTTGACCTGCTGGGCTCCGGCGATCCTTCCGCTTCAGCCTTCCCAGTAGCCGGAATTACAGGCGCGCGCTACCACGTCCGGCTAATTTTTTGATTTTATTGTAGAGATGAGGTCTCACCTGCCCAGGCGGGTCTTGAACCCGCGGGCTCAGGCAATCCACTCACCTCAGCCTCCCAAAGGCGCGGGATTACAGGCTGAGCCACCGAGTCTGGCTCCTAATTGTTTTTAACCACAGAGTAGAGGCTATACAAGATGATGGCAGTGCCTTCTAAATATTTTTCTTTTGCTTTATCAACACCCTTTAATAAGATTTTTCATAATTATTATTTTCAACGTATATTTATGAAATCAAGTTACACCATTCCCCTTGTTCTGCATGAATATTAGAAAGGCTTTTTATGTAAACCACGAGCCTGCAGTAGAGCATTGCTGTCCCTGCACCAAAACATGAAGATGACTGGCACTTTTAATTTCTAACATGACAAAATTGGCACCATTTGCATCTAGCATTGATGCCAACACCAATAATAATGTCTCTCATATTTTGTTGAAATGGTCAGATTTTTAAAAAATTCCAACAATATAGCTTTTTATCTTCAAAATCGTTTTGCATAAGATCAAATTCTGTTCCAGTTTAGTCTGGTGTTTCCACAGCATCAGCAGATCTTCCAGGCAGTTGCTCTTACATGGTCTCTTCATGGCTCTCCTGAAGATTAAGAAGATGCTCATACATGAATTTTAAAGGAAGCATGGCTACACTTACTCAGAGTGGGGTTTGTGTATAGCATTTTCTCTTAAATTCTGCAGCTACTACTTACATGAGAAATGCAGTGCCTCGTGACCCAGAAGCTTCTCAGTACAACAGGAAGCCCGGGTATCTACAGAAACAGTCTACATAAATTCGTGTGACCCAATGAGTTTGTCCTAGTATTTATATGACGAAATATTGCCGGTTATCACAGCTACCATTACACCACTTACCAATGGCGATGAACATATTTCAGCATTTTCACCAACAGTCCTGCTTGACAAGTTAGCACAAGACCCGTATGGGGGCACGGTGAATTGAATGGAATTAAAATTATTCTCCTCAGGGGCTATTCGTTTTAAAATGACTTTTTTTTAACTTTCTTTACTGTGATATAATTAGCATAAATTTACCCATGTGAAGTGTATAATCCAGTGCCACTCGGTATGCTCACAAGGCTGTGCAACCACTGCCACCACCTAACTCCAGAACACTGTCAATAGCCCGGAAGAAAACCCGTTCCCATAGCTGGTCCTTCCCCCGCACCCCTGGACCCTGATTTCCCTTCTGCTTTATGGATTTGCCTATTCTGGACCCTCATGCAAGTGGAATCCCACAACATACGGCCCTTTGTCTCAGGGTCTTTCTACTCGGTGTGTTTTCAAGGCCCATCATGCTGTGGCACGTGTCTGTACTTCTTTTTTCTTTAATAGACTTTATTTTTAAGGGCGATTTTAGGTTCACAGCAAAACTAAGCAGAAGGTACAGCGATGTCCTGTATGCCCCCCACCCCACCCATGCACGGCCTCCCCCGCTACCTACATTCCCCGCCAGGGTAGTGCATTTGCTACGACTGCTGAACCTACCCAGACAATCACCATCATCCTAAGTGTGAACCGGTCCACTCCCAGTGTTGGCTGGCATGCAATGGTGCACAGCTACCACAGGAGTGTCATGCAGAACCTCCCACTGCCCTGGATATTCTCTGCGCTCTACCTATCACAGGCGACTTTTCCACCTGATGGAGTTGGGTAGAGTTGGCTCTAATCCTTGGTGCCACCACTGCGTGCACCAAGTAGACCTCGCCTCTGTTCTGCCTCTTCCCGCCAGTAAGCAGACAGCCTGTCAGTCCACATACAGATAAGGCCTTCCTGGAGTAGCTGGTGTCACTGCAGACTGATGTGCTTAGGGAACAGGCCAAACTCCTCAAGTCCTTTAGTCCAGGCTTCTTATCTTTGAAATGTGAGGAATGTATACAACGTCCCTGGCTAGTCTCCAGCACTAAGTGGACGTTCGCTGTCGTGAGGACACTGGGCTCCAGCCGGTGTGCTGGATGCCGAAAGCAGGAGCAGTCCCCATGGGGCTTCGGCATGGGCCTCTCCTCTCCGGCCTGAGCTCCTGTCTCGCCTTCATCCCCCCCAGATTCCCTGTTTGCCTGGTTTAGCGTCAGTGGCAAACCTGGCCACCCCACTCCATTGATTTGTTCTCTAAGGCCTGAATTCAGTCGATTCTCTGCAAGCTGGGAGTCTGGTAATATAGTGTAAGTAATTTTTTGAAAAATAAATACTCTGCTGCTCTTCCTTCCGATATTTCTACGTGGACAATTTCCCAGCATCCACAGAGAAGGTGGTAGTCAAGCCACTAGCAGCTTGACTACTTGACTACGGCCAGTAGTCAAACCACTAGCAGCTCATTCTATCATTGGTTGAGCAACGCTGTCCTAGGACTGATGAGCACAATTGTTGCCCAGAGTGGGATTTCTTGCTTCCCTCCCAATTGTCTTAATATTTAGACGCATGATACCGACACCACACATATTTCTTTGACCAGTTACTGAGTTTCCAGTTTGGCCTACAAACAGCATGAGCATCCTGTCTGTGGTGGAGGAGGAAGTCCTTTGGAGAGAGCCATGAGAGTGGGATCCTCAGCTGGGAGGGATTCTTTGTAAAAGTGGGAGAGTTGCTGTCGGTAGAGGGCCTCATGGGGCATGGTGGGGAACAGGAAGTTTGTATCAGCCTGAGGACTGTGTCAGGTGGAGGCTGGGGCTGGTCTCCACATCAGACCTACACTCACAGTTGCAAGACTTACAGGGCAGTGTCGCCAGGGCTCAGAAGATCCTGGGGACTGCGATCCCAATGTCCGCAGGGGCTTACGATGTTTAGGGCCGCCCTGCACTTGGCCTCTCTCGGGCCAGGCACATGCACAGACCCCGGGGCTCCACAGGCCTGAGTTTTGGAGCCTCTGGTCCAAGGAGGAGGGAAGAACTAGAACAAAAACATCCTGGTTTAAGCGGGGGGAACAAAATCTCCATTCCTGAAGCCAAAGAGCAAAGGAGAGTCTGGAGAGCAAAGGGGAGTCTGGGAGCACCAGAGAGGGAGGTCAATTCTGGGGAGTGAAAACAAGGGCAAAAGGTAACTTCAGGTCAAGACTTGAAAAGTGTCTACCCCAACATAAACACCGGTTAACCAGGCCACCAGCGGAGACACTCTGCTGCCCACCCTGTAACTGCTCATGGGTTACTTCTGATGTCACAGATCTGGGAGAAATCTGCTTGCAGTCAGAAATGTTAGCGGAATAATCCAGAAAGATAAGGATCTGCATCCCTCTACATGCCAGAGAGCTCCCACCCCATGGGGCCTGTCTGTCCCCCCACCCCTGCTG